>NC_092333.1:29329615-29636538 GCF_046630445.1 Rutidosis leptorrhynchoides
TGCTAGAACAGCATAGCAACCTTTTCTTATTAGTTTTTATGCCTTCAAATTACTAATAAGATGTAGCTTCGTGTTGCCCTTTTCTCCGTACACCATTAAGGGTTCTCCTTCTTCTCGTACAATGCGAATTGCATTTTTGTAACATACGATCTCTGCTTTCATCTCCTTCAGCCAGTCCATGCCAACTATTACATCAAAACTCCCTAACTCTACTGGTATCAAATCAATCTTAAATATTTCGCTACCCAGTTTAATTTCTCGATTCCGGCATATATAATCTGCTGAAATTAATTTACCGTTTACTAATTCGAGTAAAAATTTACTATCCAATGGCGTCAATGGACAACTTAATTTAGCACAAAAATCTCTACTCATATAGCTTCTATCCGCACCCGAATCAAATAAAACGTAAGTAGATTTATTGTCAATAAGAAACGTACCCGTAACAAGTTCTGGGTCTTCCTGTGCCTCTGCCGCATTAATATTGAGAACTCTTCTGCGGCCTTGTCCATTTGTGTTCTCCTGGTTCGGGCAATTTCTAATAATGTGGCCTGGTTTTCCGCATTTATAACAAACTACATTGGCATAACTTGCTCCGATACTACTTGCTCCGCCATTACTCGTTCCGACACCATTTGTTCCTTTTGTTCTGTTAACCCCTGGTCCGTAGACCTCACACTTTGCCGTGCTATGACCATTTCTTTTACACTTGTTGTAAAATTTGGTGCAGAACCCCGAGTGATACTTTTCACACCTTTGGCATAGCTGCTTCTGATTGTTGTTGTTGTTGTTGTTGCGGTTGTTATTGTTGTTGGGGTGATTGTTGTAGTTGTTGTTGTTGTTGTTGTGCCATTTGTTGTAGTTGCGATTGATGTTGCTATTGTTGGGATTGTTGTTGTTGTATTGGTGACTCTTATCACCATTTTCCTCCCACTTTCTTTTGACTAGCTTCACGTTGGCCTCTTCGGCCGCCTGTTCTTTAATTCTTCCCTCAATCTGGTTCACTAGTTTGTGAGCCATTCTACATGCCTTTTGTATGGAGACAGGCTCGTGTGAACTTATATCTTCTTGGATTCTCTCCAGTAACCCTTTCACAAACGCGTCGATCTTCTCTTCCTCATCTTCGAACGCTCTCGGACACACTAGGCACAATTCTGTGAATCGTCTTTCGTACGAAGTAATATCGAATCCCTGTGTTCGTAACCCTCTAAGTTCTGACTTGAGCTTATTGACCTCAGTTCTGGGACGGTACTTCTCGTTCATCAAGTGCTTGAATGCCGACCACGGTAGTGCGTAAGCAGCATTGTGTCCTACCTGTTCAAGATAGGTGTTCCACCATGTTAACACAGTACCTGTGAAGGTATGCGTAGCGTACTTAACTTTGTCCTCTTCAGTACACTTACTTATGGCAAACACCGATTCGACTTTCTCGGTCCACCGTTTCAATCCAATTGGTCCTTCGGTTCCATCGAATTCCAAAGGTTTGCAGGCAGTGAATTCTTTGTAGGAGCATCCTACACGATTTCTTGCGCTGTTAGCTGCATTGCTAGATTCAGAGTTATTGTTGGTATGAAGCACAGCCTGTACTGCGACTATGTTTGCAGCAAGAAAGGTACGAAATTCCTCTTCGCTCATATTCATGGTCTGTCGAGTAGACGGTGCCATTTCCTTCAAAATAGCCAATTGAATCGAGTTAATCATACAGAATATTAAGAGTAGTCAATAGTATTTCGTAGCATAATATGAACTCATTTATAAAAGCTTTTTCTTCATATTAGCGTTTTATAAGTTTAAATTCGGGTACTACCTACCCGTTAAGTTCATACTTAGTAGCTAATATACAATTCAACTACTACAATTCCATATGAAAAACTGATAATAATATATCACATACAAATATTCTTCAAACTTACAACTTCGCTATATTACATATAACATGAAATATAGTACACTTTGATACATGACAGTTTTGAAGATAAATCTAGTTAATACGCAAGTTGTTCAGCAAAGGAAATAAAGACACGTAATTCATAAGTCCAGAAACAAGTCATGCATTCTGGTTTTACTAAGATGACTTCCCATCCTTGGTCTTGTGGAAAATAACCGTTATGACCACTGGCTAAGCAGCATGTTGTAATGTCGTCAAAAGGACGAGGGTTTCGTAATGTCCAACAGCCTCGTAATAATCTAAAAACCTTGTTTCTCACCCCAACTACGGAATCCGTCACTTGTGGGAAGGTTTTATTTAAAAGTTGCAATCCGATGTTCTTTTTCTCACTTTGGTAAGAAGCGAACATCACTAACCCATAAGCATAACATGCACCTTTATGTTGTATGTTAGAAGCTCTTTCTAATTCACGAAATCCTATGTTGGGATATGTTGAGTCAAAATAGGCTCTTAACCCGTAGCGTAAAATTGTATTTGGGTTCCCCGCATTTAATGCTTTAAAAAAAACACGGCGTAACTTACGGTCTCCCCAATGTGATATACCCCACCTATCAAAGGAAAGCCTTTTATAAATTAAGGCATTTCTGGAAAGTCTTCCAAATGTTTGACAAGTTAATTTCGCCATAACTAAATGTGCTGATGAATTTTGACCGACTCTAGACAAGATTTCCTCAATCATACCCTCTGGTAGGTCTTCTAAAATATTCGGTTGTCTACTCTTAACGTCCATTTTGTTTTTATACTGTAAAATAGACATTGATTAGATTTGTAAAAGATAATTAACAAACAATACAAGCAATTTTTACATAGAACATAAAAGTACAAGCACACTACAATACATATAATACACAACATGATTACAACCCTCTAATATGAATCACTGGTTTCTTCTTCTTCGGACTTGGTTCGTTTTCCTAATTTTCTAGGAATATATGGTGTTCCTCTAATACGAGCCGTCGTTTTCCATAATGGTTTAGAAAAACCTGGTGGTTTAGAGGTTCCCGGGTCATTGTTACATTTTAGGAAATACGGATGTTGCCGATACATATAAAGTTCATCGGGGTTGGAATCGAGTTTCTCTATTTTTATACCTTTTCCCTTATTATTTTCTTTCGCTTTATTAAATTGGGTCGAGGTAATTTCTATAACATCATCAGAATCCTCATCGGGATCCGATTCATCAGAAAATTGGTAATCTTCTCAATATTTTGCTTCCTCAGCGGAAACACCATTGAACATTATTAACTTTGGTCCGTTGGTTGAGGATTTTCTTTTATTTAATCGATTTAATATAGGTATCAATATTTCATCCTCCGAAACCTCTTCTTCTTCCGGTTCCTCCTCTTCCGATTCCTCCTCTTTTGGTTCCTCTTCTTTCGGTTCCTCCTCTTCCGGTTCCTCCTCTTCCGGTTCCTCTTCGGGAATTTGTGAATCTTCCCAAAATATATTCGACTCTTCATTATTATTAGGTAAATCAATGGAATTTGTACTAGAGGTAGACATCTATCACACAATATAAAACACGTTAAGAGATTAATATATCACATAATATTTACATGATAATAATATATAGTTTCCAACAAAAAAATGTTAAGCAATCGTTTTTGAAGAAAAACACGGTCGAAGTCCAGACTCACTAATGCATCCTAACAAACTCAGTAAGACACACTAATACAATTTTCTGGTTCTCTAAGACCAACGCTCTGATACCAACTGAAATGTCCCGTTCATATTGATTATAAACGTTCCATATTAATTGATTTTGTCGCGAGGTTTTGACCTCTATATGAGACGTTTTTCAAATACTGCATTCATTTTTAAAACAACCATAACCTTTATTTTATCGATAAAGGTTTAAAAAGCATTACGTAGATTATCAAGTAATGATAATTTAAAATATACCGTTTACACACGACCATTACATAATGGTTTACAATAATAATATATTACATCAAAAATAAGTTTCTTGAATGCAGTTTTTACATAATATCATACAAGCAGGGACTTCAAATCTTGTCCTTATTTTAGTATGCAACAGCGGAAGCTCTTAATAATCACCTGAGAATAAACATGCTTAAAACGTCAACAAAAATGTTGGTAAGTTATAGGTTTAACCTATATATTATCAAATCATAATAATAGACCACAAGATTTCATATTTCAATATACATCCCATACATAGAGATAAAAATCATTCATATGGTGAACACCTGGTAACCGACATTAACAAGATGCATATATAAGAATATCCCCATCATTCAGGGACACCCTTCGGATATGATATAAATTTTGAAGTACTAAAGCATCTGGTACTTTGGATGGGGTTTGTTAGGACCAATAGATCTATCTTTAGGATTCGCGTCAATTAGGGTGTATGTTCCCTAATTCTTAGATTACCAGACTTAATAAAAAGGGGCATATTCGATTTCGATAATTCAACCATAGAATGTTGTTTCACGTACTTGTGTCTATTTTGTAAATCATTTATAAAACCTGCATGTATTCTCATCCCAAAAATATTAGATTTTAAAAGTGGGACTATAACTCACTTTCACAGATATTTCCTTCCTTGGAAATAAGACTTGGCCACGGATCGATTCACGAACATATAACAAATATGTATATATATCAAAATATGTTCAAAATATATTTACAACATTTTTAATACGTTTTACTGTTTTAAATTTATTAAGTCAGCTGTCCTCGTTAGTAACCTACAACTAGTTGTCCACAGTTAGATGTACAGAAATAAATTGATATATATTATCTTGAATCAGTCCACGACCCAGTGTATACACGTCTCAGGCTAGATCACAACTCAAAGCATATATATTTTTGGAATCAACCTCAATCCTGTATAGCTAACTCCAACATTACTGCATATATATATTTGGAATCAACCTCAACCTATACGTATCTCAGTATTGATCACAACTCAAACTATATATATATTTTAGAATCAACCTCAACCCTGTATAGCTAACTCCAATATTCACATATAGAGTGTCTATGGTTGTTCCAAATAATATATATACATGGGTCGATAAGATATGTCAAAACATTTGCATACGTGTCTATGGTATCCCAAGATTACATAATATATTAGAATACATGTATAATACATTATAAGTTAGCTAGGATATGATTAATATAGATTTGTTACCAATTTTCACGTAGCTACAACAAGCAAAAATATCCAATCTTGTTTTACCTATAACTTATTCGTTTTAAATCCGTTTTTAGTGTTTCAAGTTGCTATGGTTTCATATTGAACTTACGTTTATGAATCTAAACAGAAAAAGTATAAGTTTATAGTCAGAAATACAGGTTACAAGTCATTTTTGTAAAGGTAGTCATTTCAGTCGAAAGAACGACGTCTAGATGACCATTTTGGAAAACATACTTCCACTTTGAGTTTAACCATGATTTTTGGATATAGTTTCATGTTCATAAGAAAAATCATTTTCTCAGAAGAACAACTTTTAAATCAAAGTTTATCATAGTTTTTAATTAACTAACCCAAAACAGCCCGCGGTATTACTACGACGGCGTATATCCGGTTTTACGGTGTTTTTCGTGTTTTCTGGTTTTAAATCATTAAGTTAGCATATCATATAGATATTTAACATGTGTTTAGTTGAATTTAAATGTCAATTTAGAAGGATTAACTTTTGTTTGCGAACAAGTTTAGAATTAACTAAACTATGTTCTAGTGATTACATGTTCAAATCTTCGAATAAGATAGTTTTATATGTATGAATCGAATGATGTTATGAACATTATTACTACCTCAAGTTTAGTAGGTAAACCTACTGGAAGTTACAAGAAATGATCTAGCTTCAAAGGATCTTGGATGGCTTGAAAGTTCTTGAAGTAGAATCATGACACGAAAACAAGTTCAAGTAAGATTATCACTCGAATTAAGATAGTTATAGTTATAGGAATTGAATCAAAGTTTTTATATGAGTATTACCTTGATTTAGAATGATATCTTACTATAAACAACAATGATTTCTTAAGGTTAGATGATCACTTTACAAGATTGAAAGTAAGCTAGCAAACTTGGAAGTATTCTTGATTTTTATGAAACTATACTTATGGAATTTATGAAGAACACTTAGAACTTGAAGATGGAACTTGAGAGAGATCAATTAGATGAAGAAAATTGAAGAATGAAAGTGTTTATAGGTGTTTTTGGTCATTGGTATATGGATTAGATATAAAGGATATGTAATTTTGTTTTTATGTAAATAAGTCATTAATGATTACTAATGTTTTTGTAATTTTATGAGATATTTCATGCTAGTTGCCAAATGATGGTTCCCACATGTGTTAGGTGACTCACATGGGCTGCTAAGAGCTGATCATTGGATTCTATATACCAATAGTACATACATCTAAAAGCGGTGTATTGTACGAGTACAAATACGGGTGCATACGAGTAGAATTGTTGATGAAACTGAACGAGGATGTAATTGTAAGCATTTTTATTAGGTAAAAATATTTTGATAAGTGTCTTGAAGTCTTTCAAAAGTGTATGAATACATATTAAAACACTACATGTAAATACATTTTAACCGAGTCGTTAAGTCATCGTTAGTCGTTACATGTATATGTTGTTTTGAAACCTTTAGGTTAACGGTCTTGTTAAATGTTATTAACCCATTGTTTATTATATCTAAAGAGATGTTAAATTATTACATTATCATGATATTATGATGTATTAATATATCTTAGTATGATATATATATACAGTTAAATGTTGTTACAACGATAATCGTTACATATATGTCTCGTTTCAAAATCATTAAGTCAGTAGTCTTGTTTTTACATATGTAGTTCATTGTTAATACACTTAATGATATATTTACTTATCATTTAACATAATTAACCAAGTGTATCAATATCTTAATATGATTCATATGTACTTAGTAAGACGTTGTTATAACGATAATCGTTATATATATCGTTTTCGAGTTTCTTAATTTAATAGTCTCATTTTTATGTATATAACTCATTGTTAAAATACCTAATGAGATACTTACTTATCATAAAATCATGTTAACTAAATATATATAACCATATATATGTCATCATATAGTTTTTACAAGTTTTAACGCTCGTGAATCACCGGTCAACTTGGGTGGTCAAATGTCTATATGAAACCTATTTCAATTAATCAAGTCTTAACAAGTTTGATTGCTTAACATGTTGGAAACACTTAATCATGTAAATAACAATTTCATTTAATATATATATAAACATGAAAAAGTTCGGGTCACTACACATTGCCTTAATAGTTGCTTGTTCATCGCTTTCCTTTACAACCGGACGGTAGTTTACCGAAAGGTAATATACGGAACAAGTATACTGGACGTGTTGCTTTCCTAATACAAGGTTAGCAAGTGGGTGACACAAAACCACAAGTTTTGAGCTAAAATTTTAAAAATCTGAAACCCACAAAAATATTTTACAAACACCGGTGAAGGGTTATTCCGGAAAACTTGTCTAGGGTAAAATCTAGCTTGAATTTTCAAAAGATCAAATGTTTTCATAAAGATCCAATTTCCTTAAAGGATCTAAATTTTCATAGTCATGTGGGACTGTAAACCATATCGTTACTATCATTGTTTATACCGCCGTATCAAAATCACTGATGTATAAAGTGTGAAAATAAAAAAGTGATTCGAGTGAAGTGTGATTTAATTGCTTGAGGACAAGCAATGCTCAAGTGTGGGGATATTTGATAGTGCTCCAAATGAACATATATTTAGGCTCAATATCCTTCCAATATGTAAAGCTTTTAGTTGCAATTGTTCTATTTTCAAGTAATAATCGTTTAAATAAATAAGTGCGAAGACAAAAGAAGAAAACGACGATTTGAAGACGCAAATGACCAAAAAGCTCAAATGTACAAGATATAATTCAAGTGGTTCAATTTATTGATGAGAAACGTCCAAAAATGACAAGAGTACAAGCCACGAAACGTAAAGTACAAGATATTAAATCATACGAAAAGGCGTTCGAAAATCCGGAACCTAGACATGAACCAACTATCAACGTACGACTCAACGGAGCTAAAATTACAAGTAAACTATGCACAAGAATATAATATAATATATAATTAATTATATATATTATATATTATAATATATATATTATATATTATATTATACAAAGCCGCCCACGTTTAAATCAATTGGTGAGCTGGAGTGCGAAACTCCGCGATCGCGGAATTCCAAGGCACAAAAATACCACGATCGCGGAGCTGCCTGGGACAGAATTGCCTATAAAAGCTAACGCATTCGGACGATCAGACACACTCCTTTTTCTTTCTTTCTCTTTATGTAATATATATTTATAATTATAATTATAATTTTAATTTAAGTTTAATAATAATTGGGTTACTGTAAGAAATGTTTTACGGGTTTTAAAGTCGGAGTTTGTGATGACCCGGGAATTTCCGACCAAATTTAAACTTAATCTTTATATGATTTCGATACGATAAGCAAAGTCTGTGATGTTGAGTCTCGAAAGTTTTGGAAATTATGTTCATTTATTCAAATTACCTTTTGACTATTTTCGACGATTCACGAACAATTATTTATAAATAAATATGTATAAATATATATAAATGTAAGCATATGTTTATTAACTTAAGATTATGAAATATAATTTAACCATTAGAATTAAATATGTAAAATAAGATACATGATATTAAATTTCTCTTAATATTTATTGTTATATAGATATATATATATATATTTAAGAAATTACTATCCAATATAAGTTTTATGTAATAAAAATTACAAATGATAACATGTAATATAATTATAAAAAAAATTTTAATACAACAATAATATTACTCTCATTACTATAAGAAGTATTATTATAAATATATTTACTGAATATTGAGACTAAATATAATACATATATGTATACAGATGTATCTAAATACAATAATATATATATATATATATATATATATATATATATATATATATATATATATATATATATATATATATATATATATATATATATATATATATATATATATATATATATATAGAATTACAAGTTATAATATAATTAACATGTTATTATTATTATATTCATTATTATTAATGTGTATATTAAAATTAGTATCATATCTAGATATTATTACCATATTCATTAAGAGTTATTATTATTATTATTATTATTATTATTATTATTATTAGTATTATTATTATTGTTATTAATATTGTTATATTCATAATTATTAGTATAATTTTCATTAATTATTAATATTAATATTAATATTAGTATAATTAATATAATTATTATTATTATTAGAATTAGTAATCTTATTATCATTATTATTATTATTATTATTTTATTAGTATTTATATTATTAATATTATTAATACTATAGTTACTAATTTATACTAAATATATTTACGTATTTATAAAATGCAGGATTCAATGTTTCTTTCATGTACCAATCCTACTGTGTTAACCTTTGTTTGTTATCTATTAAATTGTTATATAAAAGAATCAAAAGTACCAATCATATAAAGTATTATTTGTTTTATATTTTTTTCTATTGAAACCTCCTGTCTTTTTATTTGTCTGATTGAGAAAATTGATACCACGTCCATTATTTTAATCGATCAAAATCAGTGTAAAAGGACACCATACGACCTACTTTATCAGTTAACCAATTCAATTATCATTTACAGTTTGTAATTTATCGAATTCAAACGCAAAGCTGAAGAACACCTGTTTTACTACCTCTGTATCATTCACTTTTTAATCAAGTCAATATTTAGAACGAAAGTTAAAAATCTATTAATGCAGTTTCATCAGGATTCTTCTTCTAAAACTTTCTGTAAATTTACAACCTCTAATTTCAGGTATTCAAATCAAATTCTAAGGTCAAAGTTTAAAATTTTAAAAGTCAACAAATGTTCTTCATCTAAATTCGAAACTGCTGTTGCAAATTGAGTTAAATTGGTAACTTTTATAGTTTATAAAGGTGATTTGAAACATACTTGGTGTTAAAACTTTTGGCTAAAACATTCTCAAAATCAAATTCAACATAATTTTTTTTTTAAACTGACGGTTGCTGTATGCTGTTTCTTTATTTTATTTTTGTTGTTGTTTACAACTAATGTAAACATTTGATTTTAATTGCTTATGAGTATTATCTTCGTGAATTAACATTAGTTGTTTGATGAGCTGAACAAATTGGTTGTGACTCTTTGATTGAACCTGTGAAGAAGAAGGAGGAGAAAGGAAGTCAGAAAGAAAGATGGGTTAAATATTAGTGAGTTCCTTAATTATTCAGAAAAACAGAATGGCGTGAATGGTTTAGGTGTTGGGTCTATTATCGAGAGGTCTCGGGTTCGAGACCCGGCTGAGGCATTTTTTTTTTTTTAATTTTGATTATTGGAGGTAGTTTGCAACTTTTAAATTGATGATGATGATGATGATTATTATTATTATTATTATTATTATTATTATTATTATTATTATTATTATTATTATTATTATTATTATTATTATTATTATTATTATTATTATGATTATTGTTATTGTTATTATTATTATTGTTATTAATATACTTATCATGGTGGTTAATATTATTAGTATCATTAAGTATTAGAATTATTATTATTATTAGGTATTATGAAAATTTATCATTAATATTATGATTACTAATATATGTATTATGATACAAATTTTCATTTATTATGATTATAAAAACAAATATGAATATTATTATCACTATTAGTTGTGTTATCATTATTATTATTATTATTATTATTATTATTATTGTTATTATTATTATTATTATTATTATTATTATTATTATTATTATTATTATTATTATTATTATTATTATGATTAGGATTATTATTATTATTAATATTATGAAAATAATACAATTTATCATTATTTTCCTTAACATTAGTATTGGTATCACTTTTGTAACTATTAATATTATTATTATTATTATTATTATTATTATTATTATTAAAAAGTGTCATTAATCGACTTATCAGTTAAACATTTATATAAGTAATATTGTATGATTACTGAAATTTCTATTAAAACTATTAAAAATTTCCATTGTTATTAAAAGTATTATTTTTACTAAAACTATCATTATTATCGATCTCAGTATTATCCATATCATTATTATTAAGGTAATTACGAATATGAAAATAAAAGTATTAATGACATTATTAAAGTTATTAGCATAAAAACAAAGATTATATATATAAATATCTATTCAATACACATAACTTAACTATATTAATATATCTATATATAAAATGAAGATATATATTAATCTACTATATAAATGAATTACATCAATAATAATAATATATTTGTTCGATCACAATTATTTGTATTAATATATATACAAATGATATAGGTTCGTTAATCCGAGGCCAACCCTGCATTGTTCAATATAGTTATATGTATTTTTACTACAAAATATATTAGGTGAGTTTCATTAATCCCTTTTTAAATGCTTTCGTAATATATTTTTGGGACTGAGAATACATGCGCTGTTTTTATAACTGTTTTACGGAATAGACACGAGTAAATGAAACTACATTCTATGGTTGGATTATTAAACCGAATATGCCCCTTTTTATTAAGTCTGGTAATCTAAGAATTAGGGAACATGCACCCTAATTGACGCGAACTCTAAAGATAGATCTATCGGGCCCAACAAGCCCCATCCAAAGTACCGGATGCTTTAGTACTTCGAAAATTATATCATGTCGGAAGGAGGATCCCGGAATGATGGGGATATTCTTATATACACATTGTGAATGTCGGTTACCAGGTGTTCAATCCATATGAATGATATTTTTGTCTCTATGCATGGGACGTATGTTTATGAGAAATGGAAATATGAAATCTTGTGGTCTATTAAAATTATGAAATGATTATTTATGTTAAACTAATGAACTCACCAACCTTTTGGTTGACACTTGAAAGCATGTTTATTCTCAGGTATGAAAGAAATCTTCCGCTGTGCATTTGCTCACTTTAAAGATATTACTTGGAGTCATTCATGACATATTTCAAAAGACGTTGCATTAGAGTCGTCGAGTTCATCAAGATTATTATTAAGATAATTATAATTAAATATAGGAAATGGTATGCATGTCTGTCAACATTAGATGTAATGAAAGATTGTCTTTTCAAAACGAATGCAATGTTTGTAAAATGTATCATATAGAGGTCAAGTACCTCGCGATGTAAACAACTGTGGTGAATCGTTTATAATCGATATGGACTTCGTCCGGATGGATTAGGACGGGTCCTTTCAGTTGGTATCAGAGCGGTGGTCGTAGCGAACCAGGTCTTGCATTAGTGTGTCTAACTAGGAGTTGTTAGGATACATAAGTGAGTCTGGACTTCGATTTAATAGTTGTTAGGTTACTTTAAGGAGTCTGGACTTGAACCTGGTCTGCATGTCAAAAGTTTTGCTTATCATTTCGTGTCGAAAAATTACCTGCTTATCATTCTTAGAGAATCACTTGCTTATCATTCTTAGTCCAGACACTTCTTATTGCATTGACTGCATGATTAGTGTATAGACAAAATTCATATCTTGGCATATCTGCTAATTCATATCTTAGCGTATCTGTTATTGTAAACTTTGCCTGACATTTTCTGTAGATTCCTCCATAACTTATGGGATTTTAGTATTATATGCATATGTAAATTATGTATTGCAGGGTACTAATCTACATCCTATAATCTATTTCTTATCCTTCATCTGATTGTACGGGATGAATCCCTCAACCAGTTCGAGTCCCTCAG
The DNA here is from genome assembly GCF_046630445.1 of Rutidosis leptorrhynchoides. NCBI lineage: Eukaryota > Viridiplantae > Streptophyta > Magnoliopsida > Asterales > Asteraceae > Rutidosis > Rutidosis leptorrhynchoides. The sequence continues at coordinate 29,342,397 of NC_092333.1, forward strand.
ATTTCGATAGCTATTCCGATAGTTATTCCGACAGCTATTCCGACCTGGATATTCACCTAAACTCCGAAAGCGATGTCACCAGAATGAATCAATCAATCAGCCATTCCCAATTCATCTGATGCATTCGTAGTCGACTTAATCAATGGAGACGCGAAGAAGGCGATCCCTTCCACCAACCGAATTCACCTCTTGACAATGAACCTGAAGCGTTTACCGACGGACCTATCTGAAACACCATTTTCAGCCTCATTTTCAGGGTATCTCGTCACGATTATATTCTATCTAAAATTCTAAACCTTATTCATCTGCTCGTTCCGACCGACAATCATCTTGGAATAATAGGAGAACTCAACGAACTTCGCGCTCGAGTAATCAATCTGGAGAATATGGTACAAAATGTACCAGCTTCAGCAACATCACCGGCACCAACAGTACCATCAGTAACAGCACCAGTACCATCAACAATCCATGCCTCAACATCTCATTATGTACCTCGAGTATAATCATCGTTCTACGTATCGTTCTACATCGATTATCTTTGTTCTTCATGACGATTAAGTAATCTCTAAATGTTTTAGGGATTATGTATTCTAGTTCTAATGGTAAACCAAATGAGTTTAATATCATATTAACTCATTAAATCCATAATTATATCTGAAGAAAATATATATGTATATATATTTTCATAAAGATTGTAATTAAATTTTTTTTTGTACAAACTGTTAATGATGAAAATATTTTAACGGGTAGGTAATACCTGAGGAATATTTAAATTTCACATTAATAAGTTACATTGTACGTTCTTCGAATCTGTTTCAACAGTCATATATTATCCTACTTACATCCACCGAAATACGTATCCGTTCACCAAAGAATAACTATTTTCATTCAAATTCAAATTTCATATTAGGATTTTGACATATCAGAATCCAACAAGTGACATAATGAAGAAAAAATGGACACAATAAAAATTGATTAGAAACACGCTAATTAACAATATGAAATTTTGTTAAGAATCCACGCTAACAAAATCCTAGCTAACTGTTCCTAGCTAACTGTTAATTCCGTATCGCAATTTAATTATCGCAATTTATTTTATCGCAATTTAATTCTCGCAATTTTATTTATTGTTATTTAATTTCTGTTATTTACTTTACGCACTTTATTTATCGTTATTTAATTTCTGTTATTTATTTTACGCACTTTAAATATCGGGACACGTATTCAAGGTTTTGACATATCATATCGACGCATCTATATATATTATTTGGAATCACCATAGACACTCTATATGCAGTAATGATCGAGTTCTCTATACAGAGTTGAGGTTGATTCTACAATAATATATATAGTTTGAGTTGTGATCGAGTATGAGACGTATATGGGTCACGACACGTATTAATTAATTCGAATATTATATATTAAACTATATATATGAATTATTAGACTGTCAACTGTGGACTATCGACTGTGGACTAATAACATTAAACAATTAAAATAAATTAAAATATTGATTATAACATCTGAAACTAAACAAGTCTTCAAGTTTGCCACTTGATTTCACCTTAAACCTCATTTGTATCTTGATGATTACAATCTGCGTTCAAACCTTTCACGATTCTTGAAAACGCCTCAATCGATAGGATGAACCAACCGCACTTCATCTACGGAAGAAAAGATTGATGCATATAGTAATGCACTTAAAAAACTCTCGGAAACTGAGTAAACGTTTAACACATAACTGTGCTAATTTCCTTAGTGTTATTATTACCCAAAAAATAACTTTGCAGTTCTTCTTCAAAATAGCCAATTTTGTCACAGCTCCAGCAAGTCAACTTCGACTTTTCGTTTGAAATAACTTTATTATAACCTTGATACATACGTTGTCTTTTCGCCTTCGTTACTGTAGCGACCCCGACAAATCGTCAAGTGACGGCGTCGACTACGTAGGTCCCATTACATGGTCATAAGTCTTTAAGACAACATTTGACCAAAATATGTCGCATTCATTTCAATGTAAAAGGGTGTTTCAAGTTTACAAAAAGAAGTTCGACGGCTAGTTACATTACAATGTTAAACGTACAATTGAAACCTATGCGACACAATTTAAAAGTAGCCAAAAAGATGCTCCAAATATGCATGTATACTCGACATCCAAGCAAGTATCAAAAGAGTGCGGAAGCATGTATCACTTAAGCATTCAAAACCTGAGAAAAAAAACATAGAAGAATCTGTCAACGAAAACGTTGGTGAAATCATAGGTTTAGTAAATGAGTATGTAAGTAAAATAAGTTGAACCACAAGTTATAGTATAAGTCGATTTTCCGAATCGTTTGAATCCCATAAGTATTGTTGTTTACTGAGCACCCAATTATCAAAGCTTAACCGTATCATTTACCTCAGCATAAAAGTGTTAGAACATACACCGTACCAGAATATATTTCATTCGCTTAACGGTAGCGAACCGTCCGAATGAGGGTTAGTCAAACCCGTATGGATCCACACAACATAGTCTCGCTTACACCATCTGATGTAATTAATGATAATTGAATTGAGGGTTTTCGTTCAAACTCGTCCGTATCTTTGTATTCGTATTCGTGTTCGATGTATAAAAGTATGAAAGGTATATATACATATGAAATGTATATAAGTATGTAACGTATATGTTTCTCAGCCCACGATTTAAAAATATAAAAGTTGTTGAAAAAGTGGGACTATGATCTCACCTCGAGTGCACGAGTATAAAAGTACTTCACAAAGTAAACGTGTGCATGAAAGTTGCTTAGCCTTGACCTAAACAAGTAAGTTGTATCAATTTACTGGTTACGACACAAGGTCGGGTGAAATGTGTTCAATTAGTCCTATGGCTCGTTACGACTCGATTATATAGCATGTGAATCAAATTGTCAAGTTTCATGAAAGAATCAAATATAAAATAAGATTAGAGCGATTGCATAAGTGTTTTGTTAAGTTTGACTAAAAGTCAAACTTGGTCAAAGTCAACGAAAAAGTCAATGGGGTCGGGTCGGGTCCCGAACTATTTTCATGAGCTTAGAAATCATATATGAGCATGTTGTCCAAGTTTCATGTTGATCGGGGGTGTGTAGCATAGCAAACATTATTCAAAAATCGACAAAATTGGACAGACCACTTTGGCGCGCCGCGCGGGTATATGGCGCGCCGCGCCATTACCTGTGCAGAGAATTCTGGCAGTTTTCACACTCAAGCACGAATCCAACTTCAAATACCCATAAATCCTAAACCGTAAACATCCAAAACAAGTATCTTATATCGTTGGAAAGGTATTTTGACAAGGAATACAACTAACTACTTTTCACCAAGCAAAAACATCAATTACAATAACCGAAAACTCGTCAATTGATCAATAAAGGTTTATTTTCAAAGTTCAAGTTCATCAAATGCATTTTAAGTTTCGGGAATCCAATTCACACATATGATATGCCGTTTTGAAGGTAATGAAACGTGCATTACAACTAAACACTTACTAACAACATTTCATGGCATCCAAAGTATCAAAAGTTCATTTCAAGTTCATCAAATGCTAATCAAAATTCACAAACATCACAAATCATGTATTTGAAGTTTTCTTAATCAACCTACGCATCATAACGAAGCTAGTGATACTAGTAACACAATTAAAACATGAACTTTAACAATTTAACAACATTTAATCTTCCAAAATCAAAGATTAAGCACACCTATTTCAAGTTCATTCAAGTTACTCCAAAAACAACAAATCGAGCAAACAAAACATATATTCATGCTAGACACGAGCCATAGACACTAACTAACACCATTTCAAGTATATAAAACGAATTTAGAGAAATCTAGTGTTTTAGAAATGTTACCCAAATGTGATGAAATTGGTACCAAAATGTAGAGGATGAAGAGAGGATCACGAATATGTAATTTGTTTTGATGTTGGCCTCCTAGATCGAATTTAGATGATGATTGAATGAATTGGGTGTTATGGTTGTTCTTGCAACTAGAGAGAAAAGGAGGAGAAAGAAGGTGGAAGGTGGATGGAAATGAATGGATGAGAAGGGTGGGTTGACTAGTTGACCTAGTCAACTAGTTTGCCCACTTGACAACTTCGGTCCCTCAAGTTTCAAAGCGGGTGCTTGAATTAACCGAACGAATATTTTAAAAACGCTAAAGTAACCGAGAGATGTTATAATTAAATAACAGAAATATTAAGAACGTTAGTTGACGAAAACTACGAATTTGAATAACGAAAGATATTATTTAAAAAAAAAAGATAGTGTTAAAAATAAATTTTAACGGAAAAACGCGGGATGTTACATTACCTACACCTTAAAAGAAATTTCGTCCCGAAATTTAGTTGGAAGTAATAGTCGATGTCTCTTACTCGAGACCTTACGTTGTCAATTCTATGAATAAGTGAAGATACGTCCTTGGGCATTCTCATGAACTTTGACATTCGGGATTTCACGTTGTATTAAGGCTTGATTTTACGATCCACAATTTCAACCGGTTTTCCCACGAAGGGGAGTTTGTCATCAATAGTAAGTTTATCTAGAAGGATAGCACGTTCCTGTTACGCAGGATACGTCTCTAAGTTTGTTACACGAAATGTAAGGTAAACGGAAACCTTAATTGAGTCAGGAGACCTATACGGTAGGAGGCGGTTCCAATACGCCCCAAGATTTTAGAAGGATCAATATTGCGGGTATAGCTTCCCTTGATTTCCTGAACGGATTACACCTTTCCAAGGTGCGGTTTTTTTTTTTTTTCAATATTACACAATTGCTGGCTGGGAAATTGGAAGGTTTATGCCTAACATTGGTATAGTCCTTTTTGGCGACTACGGGCCGTCTAGAGCCCTTCTCGGACATGAAATATCTCAACGGTCATTTCTTGAATGATTTCGGATTCGGTGATTTGCTTGCCACATGCTTTGGTCCAACGAATAGGGGTATAACATTTGCGGTCACATAGGGTTTTGGAAGTGCGGCATTAATACACGAATGGTAACTACCGTAGTGAGAGGAATCAACTAAAAGCGACAATACGAGTTGGTAACCTTTCTTTCCTAGATTTGAATCGTGTGTTTGCTTGTTCCGTCAGTTTGCGGATGATACGTGGTACTCATGTTTAAACGTGTTCCTAAGGCTTCTTGTAACACTAGAAGTGAAACGAGTATTTCGATCTGGGATAATTGACAATGATACACCGTGTTGGAATAGAATTTATTAAGATATGTTCGAACAAGTTAGTTAGGGCTCGAAAGCGTCTGTTGGGACATGTTTCTTATTGGCTACTGAAAATGTTCGTCTGGGCCATCCCCCCCTCGTGGTGAATACTAGTAATACATGAAGAGTCTCTTTCTTCGTTGAGGATTTAGATATAAAGGTTTCCTTATACGGAAGTACGAAAGAAAAGATAGGAGTGAAATGAGAACTTAGAAAAGGATGAGTTTACGTCTTGAGGTAGCCACATCGCGCATCTAGTGGTCAAATGTTGAGACGGGGTGGGAAACGAGATAGTACACGTAGTTGTATAGTTCGGAGTTGAGTAGTAATACTAGACGGTAACGGTGAAATAACAGAGTTATGTAATGTGGTACGTGATGACGAGAAGGTTGATTGAATCCATAATTAAGTACTCAAATTCTTCGTGTAAAATGACGAATTTCAGTTTACTTGATTTCGAGTCGAGAGAGTATGCCTTTCCGCCGTTCAAGTAGAAATATTTCCATTTTTGGTTCCATCTTGTGCTATACGAATTTAGCTAGCAAAGTTGGTGTGAATAATCACGGTCAAGGTTCGGGAATGGAGAGGTTTAAATTTCTCTTAGTGAGTTAACGAGGTTAAAGATCGTACAACGCGAGAAGAAGTCGGAAATGAATCTTCGGTAATAACCAGCGAGATCTAAGATTTTACGAATACAAGTCAGAGTTGTGAGGGTTTCCCGATTATGTGTGACTTCGATTGAGAGATTTATTGTAATACCCTGACCACTAACAACATGGTCTAGAAATTGGACTTTGTTTAACCAAAGTTCACACTTGGAGATTTTGGTATAGAGTTGCTCTTTCCTCAAGAGTTCAAGCGTAAGACAAAGATGTTGTTCGTTTTCTTCTTTGCTTGAATTGAATAGGTTAAAACATCACCTATGAATATGATGACGGATCTGTCTAGATAAGTTTACATATGCGACCCATCAGGCCCATGAATACGGAGGAAGCCTTTGTTAAACTGAACGACACTATAAGAAATTCTTAACTATCATAACGAATTTTGAAAACCGTTTTGGAGATAGCCGGAATGGGGGTCGATTTTGGAATACACACGGAATTCTTGTGATTGATCAAGAGGTCATCGGTACGGGAAAGAGAATATTGGTTCTTAACCGGAAATTATTTAGTTCACGATAATCTATACACATGTAAGGGATCATTTTCTTCTTAACGAATAGGTTTTGAGTTCCCTAGTTCTATAGGTGTCAAGTCGAAATTCAAATTCTCCACCTAAAAAGTTTAACGTAATAGTTTTCCGTCGGTCACTTGAATGGCATAGGTAGTGTCTAGGGGATATGGTGGTGTGCAAAGAGTATGAGTCAAGGCCTTGGTTATAAAACGTCTAACGGTACCCGAATTGAATAAACATGAAATATAGGGGTTGTTGAGAAGAAACGTACCCGTGACTAGTTGTCATCTCGGGCTTCCTCGGTGTTAATGTTGAAAGCTCGGCCGCGTGTATTGGGGTTTGTCTTCTTCTCCGGGCACGCATTCTTAAAATGACCCGGTTGGCCACATTCGAAACAAACGCCCGACCGGTGTGCATTGGGCGCCTTTTGGGCGACGGGGGCGACGCTCCTACAATCGTTGGCCGTATGACCACTTCTTTGGCACCGATGGCAAGTTAACTTACCACATTCACCATAATGACGGTTGCGGCATTTGTTGCAAAATGGTTTGCTACATTCACCATAATGATGTTTGTGGCACTTGTTGCAAGATGGTAGACTTCCGGCATAGCCTTTCTTGTCGTTGGAGGTGAAAGGCTTCTTGGCGGGGTTGTTGTTGTAGTTGCTCAATTCGGGGGCTTCCCATTTTCTTTTGTTGCCACCCGACTTATCCTCGACTTTATATGCCGACACCTCAATTTCGTCCACCGTTTCGATCAATTGGCGGGCCATATTCAAAGCCTCTTGGTGATTAGCGGGTTTGGATGACATTACTCCTTGTTTGATGCTCTTAGGAAGACCATCCATGTACAGCTCAACCCTTAGAGACTCGGTACTCATGAGATTTGGGCACATCAAGGCTAGCTCAGAAAATCGTTGATTATAGGCCTTTAGGTCATTCCCGACCGCTTTTAAAGTTCTTAGCTCGTGTTCAAGCTTGCGGGTCTCTTCGCGCGGGAAGTATTCGGTGATCATCTTTCCTCTTAAGTCGACCCAAGAGAGAGCGTGGGCTTCGTGGATACCCACCGATTGTACATACGTATTCCACCATGTGAGAGCGATACCGGCGAAGGTGTGAGTGGAAAATCTGACCTTGTCTTGGTCCCGACAACCGCTTATGCTAAAGACGGCTTCTGTTTGCTCAAACCATCGGGTGAGCACGACCGGTCCCCCGGTTCCATCAAAAGTGTGAGGTTTGCACCCCATGAAGTTCTTATAGGAGCACCCTTCGTTTGAATTACCGGCTCCATTGTTGTTGTTGTTGTGATTGTTGTTATTGTTATTATTGTTGGAAGAGTGACCGGCCATGGCCGCATCCACGGCGGTGGCTATCATTCGTTGTATAGCTTGTTCGGGAGTTTCGGGAGGAGCGCGTCGACGAGCCATTGTTCCTTCAAGACACAAGAATATCGTTGGTTAGTATTCTCAATAATACCAACCGTGATATGGAATAAGGATAAAGAGAAAATTTCCTTAACCCGCCTTAAATTCTTTATGTCATAATGTCGGAACGTCCATGTGAACCACCGTAATATAATCTCGGAAATTATATTACCCTGATTCACATGTGCATTTAACATTACTTCATAAAGTCAAGGTGGCGTGTCAATCAAATTTAACAACGTGATATCAAAATCGAATAAGAGTTAGATATGATAGGAGAGTTCGAGTATAATGCACAAATAGTCAAGTAGTTCCTACCTCAGTCTATATGCCGGTTGTAGTCTAGATTCACTAATGTACCCTATGACTCGGGGTCGACACCAATAAACTCTAAATCCCTACAACCAACGCTCTGATACCACTTGTAGCGACCCCGACAAATCGTCAAGTGACGGCGTCGACTACGTAGGTCCCATTACATGGTCATAAGTCTTTAAGACAACGTTTGACCAAAATATGTCGCATTCATTTCAATGTAAAAGGGTGTTTCAAGTTTACAAAAAGAAGTTCGACGGCTAGTTACATTACAATGTTAAACGTACAATTGAAACCTATGCGACACAATTTAAAAGTAGCCAAAAAGATGCTCCAAATATGCATGTATACTCGACATCCAAGCAAGTATCAAAAGAGTGCGGAAGCATGTATCACTTAAGCATTCAAAACCTGAGAAAAAAAACATAGAAGAATCTGTCAACGAAAACGTTGGTGAAATCATAGGTTTAGTAAATGAGTATGTAAGTAAAATAAGTTGAACCACAAGTTATAGTATAAGTCGATTTTCCGAATCGTTTGAATCCCATAAGTATTGTTGTTTACTGAGCACCCAATTATCAAAGCTTAACCATATCATTTACCTCAGCATAAAAGTGTTAGAACATACACCGTACCAGAATATATTTCATTCGCTTAACGGTAGCGAACCGTCCGAATGAGGGTTAGTCAAACCCGTATGGATCCACACAACATAGTCTCGCTTACACCATCTGATGTAATTAATGATAATTGAATTGAGGGTTTTCGTTCAAACTCGTCCGTATCTTTGTATTCGTATTCGTGTTTGATGTATAAAAGTATGAAAGGTATATATACATATGAAATGTATATAAGTATGTAACGTATATGTTTCTCAGCCCACGATTTAAAAATATAAAAGTTGTTGAAAAAGTGGGACTATGATCTCACCTCGAGTGCACGAGTATAAAAGTACTTCACAAAGTAAACGTGTGCATGAAAGTTGCTTAGCCTTGACCTAAACAAGTAAGTTGTATCAATTTACTGGTTACGACACAAGGTCGGGTGAAATGTGTTCAATTAGTCCTATGGCTCGTTACGACTCGATTATATAGCATGTGAATCAAATTGTCAAGTTTCATGAAAGAATCAAATATAAAATAAGATTAGAGCGATTGCATAAGTGTTTTGTTAAGTTTGACTAAAAGTCAAACTTGGTCAAAGTCAACGAAAAAGTCAATGGGGTCGGGTCGGGTCCCGAACTATTTTCATGAGCTTAGAAATCATATATGAGCATGTTGTCCAAGTTTCATGTTGATCGGGGGTGTGTAGCATTGCAAACATTATTCAAAAATCGACAAAATTGGACAGACCACTTTGGCGCGCCGCGCCATTACCTGTGCAGAGAATTCTGGCAGTTTTCACACTCAAGCACGAATCCAACTTCAAATACCCATAAATCCTAAACCGTAAACATCCAAAACAAGTATCTTATATCGTTGGAAAGGTATTTTGACAAGGAATACAACTAACTACTTTTCACCAAGCAAAAACATCAATTACAATAACCGAAAACTCGTCAATTGATCAATAAAGGTTTATTTTCAAAGTTCAAGTTCATCAAATGCATTTTAAGTTTCGGGAATCCAATTCACACATACGATATGCCGTTTTGAAGGTAATGAAACGTGCATTACAACTAAACACTTACTGACAACATTTCATGGCATCCAAAGTATCAAAAGTTCATTTCAAGTTCATCAAATGCTAATCAAAATTCACAAACATCACAAATCATGTATTTGAAGTTTTCTTAATCAACCTACGCATCATAACGAAGCTAGTGATACTAGTAACACAATTAAAACATGAACTTTAACAATTTAACAACATTTAATCTTCCAAAATCAAAGATTAAGCACACCTATTTCAAGTTCATTCAAGTTACTCCAAAAACAACAAATCGAGCAAACAAAACATATATTCATGCTAGACACGAGCCATAGACACTAACTAACACCATTTCAAGTATATAAAACGAATTTATAGAAATCTAGTGTTTTAGAAATGTTACCCAAATGTGATGAAATTGGTACCAAAATGTAGAGGATGAAGAGAGGATCACGAATATGTAATTTGTTTTGATGTTGGCCTCCTAGATCGAATTTAGATGATGATTGAATGAATTGGGTGTTATGGTTGTTCTTGCAACTAGAGAGAAAAGGAGGAGAAAGAAGGTGGAAGGTGGATGGAAATGAATGGATGAGAAGGGTGGGTTGACTAGTTGACCTAGTCAACTAGTTTGCCCACTTGACAACTTCGGTCCCTCAAGTTTCAAAGCGGGTGCTTGAATTAACCGAACGAATATTTTAAAAACGCTAAAGTAACCGAGAGATGTTATAATTAAATAACAGAAATATTAAGAACGTTAGTTGACGAAAACTACGAATTTGAATAACGAAAGATATTATTTAAAAAAAAAGATAGTGTTAAAAATAAATTTTAACGGAAAAACGCGGGATGTTACATTACCTACACCTTAAAAGAAATTTCGTCCCGAAATTTAGTTGGAAGTAATAGTCGATGTCTCTTACTCGAGACCTTACGTTGTCAATGCTATGAATAAGTGAAGATACGTCCTTGGGCATTCTCATGAACTTTGACATTCGGGATTTCACGTTGTATTAAGGCTTGATTTTACGATCCACAATTTCAACCGGTTTTCCCACGAAGGGGAGTTTGTCATCAATAGTAAGTTTATCTAGAAGGATAGCACGTTCCTGTTACGCAGGATACGTCTCTAAGTTTGTTACACGAAATGTAAGGTAAACGGAAACCTTAATTGAGTCAGGAGACCTATACGGTAGGAGGCGGTTCCAATACGCCCCAAGATTTTAGAAGGATCAATATTGCGGGTATAGCTTCCCTTGATTTCCCGAACGGATTACACCTTTCCAAGGTGCGGTTTTTTTTTTTTTCAATATTACACAATTGCTGGCTGGGAAATTGGAAGGTTTATGCCTAACATTGGTATAGTCCTTTTTGGCGACTACGGGCCGTCTAGAGCCCTTCTCGGACATGAACTATCTCAACGGTCATTTCTTGAATGATTTCGGATTCGGTGATTTGCTTGCCACATGCTTTGGTCCAACGAATAGGGGTATAACATTTGCGGTCACATAGGGTTTTGGAAGTGCGGCATTAATACACGAATGGTAACTACCGTAGTGAGAGGAATCAACTAAAAGCGACAATACGAGTTGGTAACCTTTCTTTCCTAGATTTGAATCGTGTGTTTGCTTGTTCCGTCAGTTTGCGGATGATACGTGGTACTCATGTTTAAACGTGTTCCTAAGGCTTCTTGTAACACTAGAAGTGAAACGAGTATTTCGATCTGGGATAATTGACAATGATACATCGTGTTGGAATAGAATTTATTAAGATATGTTCGAACAAGTTAGTTAGGGCTCGAAAGCGTCTGTTGGGACATGTTTCTTATCGGCTACTGAAAATGTTCGTCTGGGCCATCCCCCCCTCGTGGTGAATACTAGTAATACATGAAGAGTCTCTTTCTTCGTTGAGGATTTAGATATAAAGGTTTCCTTATACGGAAGTACGAAAGAAAAGATAGGAGTGAAATGAGAACTTAGAACAGGATGAGTTTACGTCTTGAGGTAGCCACATCGCGCATCTAGTGGTCAAATGTTGAGACGGGGTGGGAAACGAGATAGTACACGTAGTTATATAGTTCGGAGTTGAGTAGTAATACTAGACGGTAACGGTGAAATAACATAGTTATGTAATGTGGTACGTGATGACGAGAAGGTTGATTGAATCCATAATTAAGTACTCAAATTCTTCGTGTAAAATGACGAATTTCAGTTTACTTGATTTCAAGTCGAGAGAGTATGCCTTTCCGCCGTTCAAGTAGAAATATTTCCATTTTTGGTTCCATCTTGTGCTATACGAATTTAGCTAGCAAAGTTGGTGTGAATAATCACGGTCAAGGTTCGGGAATGGAGAGGTTTAAATTTCTCTTAGTGAGTTAACGAGGTTAAAGATCGTACAACGCGAGAAGAAGTCGGAAATGAATCTTCGGTAATAACCAGCGAGATCTAAGATTTTACGAATACAAGTCAGAGTTGTGAGGGTTTCCCGATTATGTGTGACTTCGATTGCGAGATTTATTGTAATACCCTGACCACTAACAACATGGTCTAGAAATTGGACTTTGTTTAACCAAAGTTCACACTTGGAGATTTTGGTATAGAGTTGCTCTTTCCTCAAGAGTTCAAGCGTAAGACAAAGATGTTGTTCGTTTTCTTCTTTGCTTGAATTGAATAGGTTAAAACATCACCTATGAATATGATGACGGATCTGTCTAGATAAGTTTACATATGCGACCCATCAGGCCCATGAATACGGAGGAAGCCTTTGTTAAACTGAACGACACTATAAGAAATTCATAACTATCATAACGAATTTTGAAAACCGTTTTGGAGATAGCCGGAATGGGGGTCGATTTTGGAATACACACGGAATTCTTGTGATTGATCAAGAGGTCATCGGTACGGGAAAGAGAATATTGGTTCTTAACCGGAAATTATTTAGTTCACGATAATCTATACACATGTAAGGGATCATTTTCTTCTTAACGAATAGGTTTTGAGTTCCCTAGTTCTATAGGTGTCAAGTCGAAATTCAAATTCTCCACCTAAAAAGTTTAACGTAATAGTTTTCCGTCGGTCACTTGAATGGCATAGGTAGTGTCTAGGGGATATGGTGGTGTGCAAAGAGTACGAGTCAAGGCCTTGGTTATAAAACGTCTAACGGTACCCGAATTGAATAAACATGAAATATAGGGGTTGTTGAGAAGAAACGTACCCGTGACTAGTTTTCATCTCGGGCTTCCTAGGTGTTAATGTTGAAAGCTCGGCCGCGTGTATTGGGGTTTGTCTTCTTCTCCGGGCACGCATTCTTAAAATGACCCGGTTGGCCACATTCGAAACAAACGCCCGACCGGTGTGCATTGGGCGCCTTTTGGGCGACGGGGGCGACGCTCCTACAATCGTTGGCCGTATGACCACTTCCTTGGCACCGGTGGCAAGTTAACTTACCACATTCACCATAATGACGGTTGCGGCATTTGTTGCAAAATGGTTTGCTACATTCGCCATAATGATGTTTGTGGCACTTGTTGCAAGATGGTAGACTTCCGGCATAGCCTTTCTTGTCGTTGGAGGTGAAAGGCTTCTTGGCGGGGTTGTTGTTGTAGTTGCTCAATTCGGGGGCTTCCCATTTTCTTTTGTTGCCACCCGACTTATCCTCGGCTTTATATGCCGACACCTCAATTTCGTCCACCGTTTCGATCAATTGGCGGGCCATATTCAAAGCCTCTTGGTGATTAGCGGGTTTGGATGACATTACTCCTTGTTTGATGCTCTTAGGAAGACCATCCATGTACAGCTCAACCCTTAGAGACTCGGTACTCACGAGATTTGGGCACATCAAGGCTAGCTCAGAAAATCGTTGATTATAGGCCTTTAGGTCATTCCCAATCGCTTTTAAAGTTCTTAGCTCGTGTTCAAGCTTGCGGGTCTCTTCGCGCGGGAAGTATTCGGTGATCATCTTTCCTCTTAAGTCGACCCAAGAGAGAGCGTGGGCTTCGTGGATACCCACCGATTGTACATACGTATTCCACCATGTGAGAGCGATACCGGCGAAGGTGTGAGTGGAAAATCTGACCTTGTCTTGGTCCCGACAACCGCTTATGCTAAAGACGGCTTCTGTTTGCTCAAACCATCGGGTGAGCACGACCGGTCCCCCGGTTCCATCAAAAGTGTGAGGTTTGCACCCCATGAAGTTCTTATAGGAGCACCCTTCGTTTGAATTACCGGCTCCATTGTTGTTGTTGTTGTGATTGTTGTTATTGTTATTGTTGTTGGAAGAGTGACCGGCCATGGCCGCATCCACGGCGGTGGCTATCATTCGTTGTATAGCTTGTTCGGGAGTTTCGGGAGGAGCGCGTCGACGAGCCATTGTTCCTTCAAGACACAAGAATATCGTTGGTTAGTATTCTCAATAATACCAACCGTGATATGGAATAAGGATAAAGAGAAAATTTCCTTAACCCGCCTTAAATTCTTTATGTCATAATGTCGGAACGTCCATGTGAACCACCGTAATATAATCCCGGAAATTATATTACCCTGATTCACATGTGCATTTAACATTACTTCATAAAGTCAAGGTGGCGTGTCAATCAAATTTAACAACGTGATATCAAAATCGAATAAGAGTTAGATATGATAGGAGAGTTCGAGTATAATGCACAAATAGTCAAGTAGTTCCTACCTCAGTCTATATGCCGGTTGTAGTCTAGATTCACTAATGTACCCTATGACTCGGGGTCGACACCAATAAACTCTAAATCCCTACAACCAACGCTCTGATACCACTTGTAGCGACCCCGACAAATCGTCAAGTGACGGCGTCGACTACGTAGGTCCCATTACATGGTCATAAGTCTTTAAGACAACGTTTGACCAAAATATGTCGCATTCATTTCAATGTAAAAGGGTGTTTCAAGTTTACAAAAAGAAGTTCGACGGCTAGTTACATTACAATGTTAAACGTACAATTGAAACCTATGCGACACAATTTAAAAGTAGCCAAAAAGATGCTCCAAATATGCATGTATACTCGACATCCAAGCAAGTATCAAAAGAGTGCGGAAGCATGTATCACTTAAGCATTCAAAACCTGAGAAAAAAAACATAGAAGAATCTGTCAACGAAAACGTTGGTGAAATCATAGGTTTAGTAAATGAGTATGTAAGTAAAATAAGTTGAACCACAAGTTATAGTATAAGTCGATTTTCCGAATCGTTTGAATCCCATAAGTATTGTTGTTTACTGAGCACCCAATTATCAAAGCTTAACCGTATCATTTACCTCAGCATAAAAGTGTTAGAACATACACCGTACCAGAATATATTTCATTCGCTTAACGGTAGCGAACCTTCCGAATGAGGGTTAGTCAAACCCGTATGGATCCACACAACATAGTCTCGCTTACACCATCTGATGTAATTAATGATAATTGAATTGAGGGTTTTCGTTCAAACTCGTCCGTATCTTTGTATTCGTATTCGTGTTCGATGTATAAAAGTATGAAAGGTATATATACATATGAAATGTATATAAGTATGTAACGTATATGTTTCTCAGCCCACGATTTAAAAATATAAAAGTTGTTGAAAAAGTGGGACTATGATCTCACTTCGAGTGCACGAGTATAAAAGCACTTCACAAAGTAAATGTGTGCATGAAAGTTGCTTAGCCTTGACCTAAACAAGTAAGTTGTATCAATTTACTGGTTACGACACAAGGTCGGGTGAAATGTGTTCAATTAGTCCTATGGCTCGTTACGACTCGATTATATAGCATGTGAATCAAATTGTCAAGTTTCAAGCAAGAATCAAATATAAAATAAGATTAGAACGATTGCATAAGTGTTTTGTTAAGTTTTACTAAAAGTCAAACTTGGTCAAAGTCAACGAAAAAGTCAATGGGGTCGGGTCGGGTCCTGAACTATTTTCATGAGCTTAGAAATCATATATGAGCATGTTGTCCAAGTTTCATGTTGATCGGGGGTGTGTAGCATAGCAAACATTATTCAAAAATCGACAAAATTGGACAGACCACTTTGGCGCGCCGCGCGGGTATATGGCGCGCCGCGCCATTACCTGTGCAGAGAATTCTGGCAGTTTTCACACTCAAGCACGAATCCAACTTCAAATACCCATAAATCCTAAACCGTAAACATCCAAAACAAGTATCTTATATCGTTGGAAAGGTATTTTGACAAGGAATACAACTAACTACTTTTCACCAAGCAAAAACATCAATTACAATAACCGAAAACTCGTCAATTGATCAATAAAGGTTTATTTTCAAAGTTCAAGTTCATCAAATGCATTTTAAGTTTCGGGAATCCAATTCACACATACGATATGCCGTTTTGAAGGTAATGAAACGTGCATTACAACTAAACACTTACTGACAACATTTCATGGCATCCAAAGTATCAAAAGTTCATTTCAAGTTCATCAAATGCTAATCAAAATTCACAAACATCACAAATCATGTATTTGAAGTTTTCTTAATCAACCTACGCATCATAACGAAGCTAGTGATACTAGTAACACAATTAAAACATGAACTTTAACAATTTAACAACATTTAATCTTCCAAAATCAAAGATTAAGCACACCTATTTCAAGTTCATTCTAGTTACTCCAAAAACAACAAATCGAGCAAACAAAACATATATTCATGCTAGACACGAGCCATAGACACTAACTAACACCATTTCAAGTATATAAAACGAATTTAGAGAAATCTAGTGTTTTAGAAATGTTACCCAAATGTGATGAAATTGGTACCAAAATGTAGAGGATGAAGAGAGGATCACGAATATGTAATTTGTTTTGATGTTGGCCTCCTAGATCGAATTTAGATGATAATTGAATGAATTGGGGGTTATGGTTGTTCTTGCAACTAGAGAGAAAAGGAGGAGAAAGGAGGTGGAAGGTGGATGGAAATGAATGGATGAGAAGGGTGGGTTGACTAGTTGACCTAGTCAACTAGTTTGCCCACTTGACAACTTCGGTCCCTCAAGTTTCAAAGCGGGTGCTTGAATTAACCGAACGAATATTTTAAAAACGCTAAAGTAACCGAGAGATGTTATAATTAAATAACAGAAATATTAAGAACGTTAGTTGACGAAAACTACGAATTTGAATAACGAAAGATATTATTTAAAAAAAAAAAGATAGTGTTAAAAATAAATTTTAACGAAAAAACGCGGGATGTTACATTTACCGGGGAACTGTTTATATCCCACCACATTAACAGTAAACGTACCAGAAACTTCACTACTCTTTGGCGTAAGTCACTTCGATAAATCACTATATTTATTCATAAATACCCTATCATATACTCATCCTCGTTTTGTAACAAGAATTGCCTTACCGGGAATCAGCAAATCAGTATTTTAAATCTCGCAACGTTTCTACATCAACAGTTATATGTATACATATAACATTTATCTCTTAGAACTATGATCTTTCATTCTGAAATTCTGAAAAGCACCCAGTCTGCGAATTAATACTCTGAATATTGAAAAAGTTGAATGAAGCAGCAGAAACCATAGACAACTGTAAACGACCATAATCATCGAAAGTTTTATGATAAAGAATAGTATGTTGGAAAAGCTCAGAAAAGTTGGAACTGGAAAACGGATTGAGCTAACAACGAAGGAGACCAAGGACAAATACAAGGACTATACCATATATTCAAAGAATCCAGGTAATTCTGGATCCGATGAAACCTTCAACGAATATCTTGCTCTGTACTCATGTTAAAATCTTGCGGAAAATCTTCCTTATCAACCATCGAACTTAGAAATTCCAAAATATCATCATCAATATCTTCGATATTTCTGAGGATATTTTCATAAATATTCTCGTCCGAAATTATATACCTCTTCGTGCTTCCTGTGTATCATTATATTGGAAACATTCAATAGAAAATTTAGTACCGAAAAGCAGATTATGCGAAACTATGAAGAAAGCCGTGGACAAATTACAAAGAATAAGTTTGACTTCAAAGAATCCAAATGATTCAATGTCTACTAAAGTCTTTAGTGAATATCTTGCTCTTTACTCTAAACCCTTGCAGACAATAGTTTCTATCATCCTCTGATCTTAGATATTCCGAGATATTATCGTATCTTTCATTATAAATATCCTCCATATTCTGAAGATATTTTCATAACTATTCTTATCTGAAATCATTAATCTCTTCGTGATATCAGTGTTACATCTTATAGAAACTGTTAGTTTCTATATTCTGTAAACTTTCAAGTTTAAATTATGAATGATTTTGAAGTAGTGTTGGGAACTGATGCATGAGTTAGTATAATATAATGACACTTGATCAACGTGATTATATTACAGTAAGTCATGCTGAGTTCTAATGGGACATGATGGTTCACAGCAGATCATACCACCATCTTGTGTCATGTTACATAACTCTTTCATTCTAATTAACTTCAGAACGTATCAAGAAAATATTATTGATAGCTCTATTCTCAATGATTCTGGTAATTTGATGAATCAAATCGTGCTATTACGTTCCTTCTTGATTATAACATTAAATTCATTCGAAACTCCATACTTACAAATTCCAGACCATTACTCGTTTTACTAGAGATCGAGAGGAGATTAAAAAGACGAAGAGCTCCGAAACATAAAGGAAGATATAAAACTCGACAACAACACTGAAATTACAATAATTAAAAATTAAAACATCACGACAATTAAAAATTAAAAGATTACAATCAAACTACACGTCGTCGTCAATTGTCATCTACAAAGTAGCGTTCACCAGTCATTTCACCATCCGTGAGGTACTCTGGAGACATCGGTATTTCTCTTGATGCCTCAACTGGTGCTTCAACTGATTCATCGAGGTAACGATAACCCAACGTCTCTTCATCTTCAAGAACCGCATACAAAGAAATGCGTTTACCGCGATCTTCAATGGTATCTTTTATAAAGTACCATTGATCATCGGTACACAGAAAACTTGCCCTACAATCCGCATCATAATCGTCTCTATAAAAGAACACAGATGTGAATTCACACAGAACTTTTTCCTTCAGAAAGGATAGCAAATCTTGTAAACCAACATCACGAATGTCGATATCTTCAAACGAAATACTGTCGCCCCACTCATATTCCTTCATTTGATTACGAAAATCACCTCCGTAATGAACATCGAATGAAACAATCATTGGGGGAAGTGTTAACATTTTGCAGTTTGGGAGTGTTTGATCTTGATCTTGAGAAAGATGGAAATATAAAAGAAATATATGTTTGAGTGTATAAAATGAAGTATATGGTTGGTGTTTATATAGTGTAAAAATGACCGTTGGGATAGCCTTTGGAATTTTTTTATTATTTTACTAACGGCTAAAAATTTGGGCAAGTTTTTGGGCGAAGGTGGACGATGCCCGTTGGGACCTCTCTCATGATAGTTTCATTCGTGCTCTTCGAATAATCGAATTAGTTTATCTGTATTATTCAATAATGATAAAATTCTATTTATCAGCTCATATTCGTCAGGAAAACATATTTATTGTTAGCCATGACGACCTCACTCAAATTTCGGGACGAAATTTCTTTAACGGGTAGGTACTGTGATGACCCGGGAATTTTTGACCAAATTTAAACTTAATCTTTATATGATTTCGATACGATAAGCAAAGTCTGTGATGTTGAGTCTCGAAAGTTTTGGAAATTATGTTCATTTATTCAAATTACCTTTTGACTATTTCCGACGATTCACGAACAATTATTTATAAATAAATATGTATAAATATATATAAATGTAAGTATATGTTTATTAACTTAAGATTATGAAATATAATTTAACCATTAGAATTAAATATGTAAAATAAGATACATGATATTAAATTTCTATTAATATTTATTGTTATATATATATATATATATATATATATATATATATATATATATATATATATATATATATATATATATATATATATATATATATATATATATTTAAGAAATTACTATCCAATATAAGTTTTATGTAATAAAAATTACAAATGATAACATGTAATATAATTATAAAAAAAAAATTAATACAATAATAATATTACTCTCATTACTATAAGAAGTATTATTATAAATATATTTACTGAATATTGAGACTAAATATAATACATATATGTATACAGATGTATCTAAATACAATAATATATATATATATATATATATATACATATATATATATATATATATATATATATATATATATATATATATATATATATATATATATATATATATATATATATATATATATATATATATATAGAATTACAAGTTATAATATAATTAACATGTTATTATTATTATATTCATTATTATTAATGTGTATATTAAAATTAGTATCATATCTAGATATTATTACCATATTCATTAAGAGTTATTATTATTATTATTATTATTAATATTGTTATATTCATAATTATTAGTATAATTGTCATTAATTATTAATATTAATATTAATATTAGTATAATTAATATAATTATTATTATTATTAGAATTAGTAATCTTATTATCATTATTATTATTATTATTATTATTATTTTATTAGTATTTATATTATTAATATTATTAATACTATAGTTACTAATTTATACTAAATATATTTACGTATTTATAAAATGCAGGATTCAATGTTTCTTTCATGTACCAATCCTACTGTGTTAACCTTTGTTTGTTATCTATTAAATTGTTATATAAAAGAATCAAAAGTACCAATCATATAAAGTATTATTCGTTTTATATTTTTTTCTATTGAAACCTCCTGTCCTTGTATTTGTCTGATTGAGAAAATTGATACCACGACCATTATTTTAATCGATCAAAATCAGTGTAAAAGGACACCATACGACCTACTTTATCAGCTAACCAATTCAATTATCATTTACAGTTTGTAATTTATCGAATTCAAACGCAAAGCTGAAGAACACCTGTTTTACTACCTCTGTATCATTCACTTTTTAATCAAGTCAATATTTAGAACGAAAGTTAAAAATCTATTAATGCAGTTTCATCAGGATTCTTCTTCTAAAACTTTCTGTAAATTTACAACCTCTAATTTCAGGTATTCAAATCAAATTCTGAGGTCAAAGTTTAAAATTTTAAAAGTCAACAAATGTTCTTCATCTAAATTCGAAGCTGCTGTTGCAAATTGAGTTAAATTGGTAACTTTTATAGTTTATAAAGGTGATTTGAAACATACTTGGTGTTAAAACTTTTGGCTAAAACATTCTCAAAATCAAATTCAACATAATTTTTTTTTTAAAACCGACGGTTGCTGTATGCTGTTTCTTTATTTTATTTATTTTTTTGTTTTTGTTGTTGTTGTTTACAACTAATGTAAACATTTGATTTTAATTGCTTATGAGTATTATCTTCGTGAATTAACATTAGTTGTTTGATGAGCTGAACAAATTGGTTGTGACTCTTTGATTGAACCTGTGAAGAAGAAGGAGGAGAAAGAAAGTCAGAAAGAAAGATGGGTTAAATATTAGTGAGTTCCTTAATTATTCAGAAAAACAGAATGGCGTGAATGGTTTAGGTGTTGGGTCTATTATCGAGAGGTCTCGGGTTCGAGACCCGGCTGAGGCATTTTTTTTTTAATTCCGATTATTGGAGGTAGTTTGCAACTTTTAAATTGATTATTATTATTATTATTATTATTATTATTATTATTATTATTATTATTATTATTATTATTATTATTATTATGATTATTGTTATTATTATTATTGTTATTAATATACTTATCATGGTGGTTAATATTATTAGTATCATTAAGTATTAGAATTATTATTATTATTAGGTATTATGAAAATTTATCATTAATATTATGATTACTAATATATGTATTATGATACAAATTTTCATTTATTATGATTATAAAAACAAATATGAATATTATTATCACTATTAGTTGTGTTATCATTATTATTATTATTATTATTATTATTATTATTATTATTATTATTATTATTATTATTATTATTATTATTATTATTATTATTATTATTATTATTAGGATTATTATTATTATTAATATT
This sequence comes from Rutidosis leptorrhynchoides, assembly GCF_046630445.1. Classification (NCBI taxonomy): domain Eukaryota; kingdom Viridiplantae; phylum Streptophyta; class Magnoliopsida; order Asterales; family Asteraceae; genus Rutidosis; species Rutidosis leptorrhynchoides. The sequence continues at coordinate 29,364,271 of NC_092333.1, forward strand.
ATGAAAATAATACAATTTATCATTATTTTCCTTAACATTAGTATTGGTATCACTTTTGTAACTATTAATATTATTATTATTATTATTATTATTATTAAAAAGTATCATTAATCGACTTATCAGTTAAACATTTATATAAGTAATATTGTATGATTACTGAAATTTCTATTAAAACTATTAAAAATTTCCATTGTTATTAAAAGTATTATTTTTACTAAAACTATCATTATTATCGATCTCAGTATTATCCATATCATTATTATTAAGGTAATTACGAATATGAAAATAAAAGTATTAATGACATTATTAAAGTTATTAGCATAAAAACAAAGATTATATATATAAATATCTATTCAATACACATAACTTAACTATATTAATATATCTATATATAAAATGAAGATATATATTAATCTACTATATAAATGAATTACATCAATAATAATAATAATATATTTGTTCGATCACAATTATTTGTATTAATATATATACAAATGATATAGGTTCGTGAATCCGAGGCCAACCCTGCATTGTTCAATATAGTTATATGTATTTTTACTACAAAATACATTAGGTGAGTTTCATTAATCCCTTTTTAAATGCTTTCGTAATATATTTTTGGGACTGAGAATACATGCGCTGTTTTTATAACTGTTTTACGAAATAGACACGAGTAAATGAAACTACATTCTATGGTTGGATTATTAAACCGAATATGCCCCTTTTTATTAAGTCTGGTAATCTAAGAATTAGGGAACATGCACCCTAATTGACGCAACAAGCCCCATCCAAAGTACCGGATGCTTTAGTACTTCGAAAATTATATCATGTCCGAAGGAGGATCCCGGAATGATGGGGATATTCTTATATACACATTGTGAATGTAAGTTACCAGGTGTTCAATCCATATGAATGATATTTTTGTCTCTATGCATGGGACGTATGTTTATGAGAAATAGAAATATGAAATCTTGTAGTCTGTTAAAATTATGAAATGATTATTTATGTTAAACTAATGAACTCACCAACCTTTTGGTTGACACTTGAAAGCATGTTTATTCTCAGGTATGAAAGAAATCTTCCGCTGTGCATTTGCTCACTTTAAAGATATTACTTGGAGTCATTCATGACATATTTCAAAAGGCGTTGCATTAGAGTCGTCGAGTTCATCAAGATTATTATTAAGATAATTATAATTAGATATATTATGAAATGGTATGCATGTCTATCAACTTTAGATGTAATGAAAGATTGTCTTTTCAAAACGAATGCAATGTTTGTAAAATGTATCATATAGAGGTCAAGTACCTCGCGATGTAAACAACTGTGGTGAATCGTTTATAATCGATATGGACTTCGTCCGGATGGATTAGGACGGGTCCTTTCAGAGTTCTGTCCGTGTAACGCTACGCTATTAATCACCACTGTAAGCTATGTTCTTCCTTTTTAAATTAATGTCTCTTAACTAAGTTATTATTATGCTTATTTGAGCCGAAGTAATCGTGATGTTGGGCTAAATATTAAGACATGGTTATTGGATTTTGTACCATAATTTGGGTTTGGACAAAAGACCGACACTTGTGGACATTAGACTATGGACTATTAATAGATGGGGGTATTGTCTAATCGAATGATAACTCATTGGATTCTGTCGAACATATCTTCAAATTAGTTAATCAAATAATTATTAAATGATTATGCATGTCCTATTTAGTGACGTTTATACGACATCTTTTACGATCATTTAATTAATTATTCGGGTTGGGTAATTGATTATTCAAACTGATCAAGTGGGTAAATTAATGTTCATATCTTATTAAAACAGGGGTGGATTACATACAAGGGTAATTGGTGTAATTGTTAACAAAATATTAAAACCTTGGATTATACGCAGTCGATAACCTGGCGTAATCATTAAACAAAGTATTAAAATTTTGTTACAGTTCGAATCTCTAATTAGTTGGAATATTTGACTTCGGGAATAATGTTAATTTGACGAGCATTTTATAATTATGACTGATGAACTATTATGGACAAAAACCAGATAGGTTTCAAATAATCCAGGACAAAAGACAATTAACCCAGAGTAATAAATTAAAATCAAAACGTCAAACATCATGGTTACGGAAGTTTAAATAAGCATAATTGTTTTATTTCATATTTCATCGTACTTTTATTTACTGTCATTTTATTTACTGCAATTTACTTTATCGCAATTTATTTTTTTACGCTTTATTTGTATTTTTGTACGAACTTTAATTATTGTCATTTATTTTTACGCTTAAAATATAAAATCGACAAACCGGTCATTAAACGGTAAATCCCCCTTTTATATATTATTATATATAATTATATATATTTTGTACAAATATAGTTATATAAAAATATAGTGTAAAATAAGCCAACTCCCTGTGTAACGAACCGGACTTACTAAAAACTACACTACTCTACGATTAGGTACACTGCCTATAGTGTTGTAGCAATGTTTAGGTATATACCATAAATAAATAAATAAAACTTGTGTAATTTCGTCGTATTTCATAATAAACAATAATAGTATTTCGTACACCTACGCTCGCACATCAGTTACATATGTATGCGAAATACATATCTCAATAAAATGTTGTAATTTTATGATAAGAAAAATAATAATCGTGATGAAAATTAGAAGAAAGTGGTGGGAGAATAAATGTATTTTATTTATTCTAACCAAGTTAATTATATTAATATGTTTTTAAAAACAACGACAAGTTTCTTAGTCGAAATCGGTGGTTCCACGGGTCATTAAACCAAATGACTTTAGCATTTTCGTTCACTTAATACTTAAAATATATCATTAAACTATTTTTTTTTAAACAAACATGTAAATTCACGGCTCATTTAACTAGTTTCTTTTATAGTGTATATCATTAATAATCCCAAGGTTTAGTTCCCATATATCGTGAAAATAACCCGTCGTATGATTTTAGTCTTTTGCATATTCAAACGTGACATATACACCTACAATATCTATGTACATCGATTTAGTTTGAAGATGAAGATATCACAACAAAGTGACGATGTTTTTAAACATGGGGAAAATCAACATGAAGATGATCATATTAGTAAGTTGTTTTGTTTCGTTATTAAAATCAAATTTATTTATAAGTTAAAATTTTGTTAGTGACAACCTTAAGATTTGTCGCTAAAATATTAAGGCATGCAAAAGTAACTTGTGCATGCATAAAAGTCAATTACTTTCTAAAAATTTAATAACTTCATGTATCAACATTTTTTTAATTGACTTAATTGTTAATAAATAAATATAATAGTTGTTGAAAAAAATTAATTCTAAAAAGAACTAGTGTAAATCCACGTCTTTACATAAATAATTATTTTTTTTATGAATAATTGAATTTATTTTATTTTTGTAAATATGAGATATAATTAAATTTGTTACAAAACTTGATTGAAATTCAAATCAATTAATGAATGTCATAATTTAAGATAAAGACGATTATGACATAATCATTAAAGTTAATGACTGAAAATTATAGTGATAAAGTTGTTAGTATTCAGATTTTTAATATATTATTCAAACTAATCTCTATATTTCCGTAGTATTGGTACTTTGCTTAGTAAATATAATATTAGACATTGTTTTATCCAATCTTTTTTCGTAATTTTCTTTATTTATATGTTATCCGTGTCTTGATTATGAAACAATAATACACAGAGTATTTCAAAATTCCACATATTAAATAATCCAAACTGCACTTAGTGACAACCTTAAGATATGTCACTAAAATATGAAGGCATGCACAAGTTAATGCAAAAGTAACTTGTGCATGCATAAAAGTCAATTAATAACTTCATGTAACCCCATTTTTGCATTGACTTAATTGTTAATAATAATCTTAAAAGTTGTCATTGTAAATATTAAGTAATAAATATAATAGTTGTTGAAAAAATTAATTCTAAAAATTACTAGTGTAAATCCACGCCTTCACATAATTGATAAATAAATCAATGATTAAAATTATAGTTATACTTAATAATAAATTAATAAAAATAATAGTATTTATATCTAGAAGAAATAAATTAATAATTATCTTTTTAACAATAATTGAATTTATTTTATTTTTGTAAATATGAGATATAAATAGATTTGTTACAAAAATGAATTGAAATTCAAATCAATTAATGAATGACAGGTTTTAAGATAAAGACGATTATGACATCATCATTAAAGTTAATGATTGAAAATTATAGTGATGAATGTCTATAAACTTAAATAATGCGAACTTTCAAAAAAATAATAATAAAGGACCCGATCCTAATTTGAGATGTACAAAATTTAACAAAATTAAACACACAGTTGAAAGATGCTTTGAGGTTGTAGGTTATTTCAGTTGGTTCAAAGGAAAGAATGCAAATGAAGTTAATAACAATATTACTATTGGTTATACTTCATAGGATAACAACTCTCCTAATAAATCTTTCTCTAGTAACAAATGTGTTTATAAGCAAAAAGGGACTTATTATTTATCTGAAGCGCGAGTTTCTCAACTGCTCAGTCTTTTGCATACAAAGTGCAGTTCGGATGATTTAATATGTGTTCGGATGATTTAATATGTGGAATTTTAAAATACTCCATGTATTATTGTTTCATAATCAAGACATGGATAATATATAAATAAAGAAAAATACGAAAAAAGATTGGATAAAACAATGTCTAATATTATATTTCCTAAGCAAAGTACCAATAATAAGGAAATATGAAGATTAGTGTGTATAATATATTAAAAATTTGAATATCTCTATTCCAAATCACCCGAGCAGGCCTTAGTTATTACTAAAAAAATTTGATATATTCAGTGATTCGATTCAAAGTCTTTTTGATTAGTTTTTTCATTTTTTTATTTTTATAGAAAAAATAAAAAGAAAGACAAGAAAAATAGATTTTGTAAGGACTGGTTATTGTTTGAAGATACAGAAGAAAATCTATTGAATTCTTCTTTTGAGAGTATAGCATAAGCAGATTTATTAGTAGGCAAAGGATCACCAGTTAACAAACTAATCCTTATATGTGCATACTTATCATACAGTCCCATCAAAAAACAGTGAGATTCAGTGATTTGTCTATGATCCTGCACTTCTTTTACAAAAGCACACGTACATTGAGGAAGTGTTACCGTTGAATCATATTGCTTCCAGAGAGCACTCAGTTTATGATAGTATTTCAACAAAGAAGAACAAATTTAAGTTAAAGAATTTATCTCTTGATGCAAGTTAAAGACCACTGGCCATCAAATTTAACAAATGTTTTCTTTAACTTTGCTCAACCCTTTGAGGCAACCTTGGGAAAAAAAAATTCCAAGTTAAACCTCTTCGAAAAAGAGTTTAAAATCCAAGATAACACAAATGAGTTGCATCTATCCTATTGCTTTGGAAGAATTTCATCTGTTTCAGATTTTTCACTGATGTTTCTTATAAAACTAGTTTTATTTTTAGTTTCAAGTGCAAGTGTCATAGCACAAGACCAAACTCTTTAGTTTTCTGTGCCTAACAATTTTATAGATACCAAAGGAGTATTACTGATATCACTAGGGTGCAGATACAAAGGGTCACCAAAATTCAACTTACTAAAGAACTCTCAAGCTCAAAAGTCACCATATTGATGACAATGTATGAGTAGTGACACATTCACCAACAATATTCCTTAATATACAACTGGTATAAAGGTAAAAAAGAACGTAAAAAACTTAAATCTAACATAATATATTGGTGTTATTATGATGGCAAGAACTCTTAACCACCACCATAACATATCCAAAAATAGATCAAAACAGGTTGTAAGCAGTGGCGAAAACAGGAATTTTTTTCACCCGGGGCGAAATTTTTTTTACAGCGTATCAACTTTTTTTGGTAAAATATGGAGGTTTTGGGGAGAAATATGGTGATTTTTGAGCAAAATGTGGAGGTTTTTAGGCAAAATATGAAGATTTTGGGGCAAAATATGAAGATTTTGGGGCAAAAAAAAATTCTACCGGGGCAAAGTCGAAAAACCCAAAATTTTTACTCTAAAAATTGCAAATCGACTGGGGGCATCTGCCCCCCCTTGCCCCATGCTATTTCCTCCACTGGTTGTAAGTATACAGAGTGACCAGTGATAGAATTTCATACCAATCAAGTTGGCAGATCAAGGAACAATCCGCTTATGAACAATTCATGTTAATAAAAAATTGCAAACAAAAATAAAAAAAGGATAAAGAAACTATACAAGATTTTTTTACCAAAGAGTCTTCAAAGCATCCGATAAAAGTTATTCACATAAGGGAGAGATTATAGGTTTAGAAGGCTTACAACCGTAGAGTGATGAAGTGAAAGACAGCAGAGTAGATACGGACAAGAGTTTATCAAAAAAACCCTAATTCGTCAACAAACCCTAAAGTTTATGAAATACTAGATCTTTCAGCCGAAATGAATCCAGAGTTCACAAGTCTTTACTCATAACCCAAACAAAGAAAGAGATTGTCAAGATCAACCGAATCAAATCATACCAATTCAAGACGAACAATCGAAACCTTAAGAAATTGAATTTCTTATGAGAATCGAAGAATACCAAATCAGAGGACCAGATTCGTAGGCTCTGATACCATGAATAAAATATTAATTCAAAACACCTAAGATTACAATAGCAAATCAATTGTTACAATTATGAATGTACGAGAATTATAAACCAAAATAACCAATTTTTCAATGAACGAATGCAACAACAAGTCTCATAATATAATCACTAAACTTTTCTCACAAGATCATCAACTAGATGATATTAACACGCAAAGCCTTAGAAAACCCTGAAATGGTGTGATGACCCGTCCAAATCTATTTGGACGAATACATCATTCATTGATTTCATAGTGAGGTTTTGACCTCTATATGATACGTTTTGTAAACATTGCATTCTTTTGAAAAGGTAAACCATAAATGAATATATAAATCCAAGGTTCTCGACGTCTGATGATTTCTACGTATAGACAATCATCGTATATAATAGTTTTTAACAATATATCCGTTGATAATACAGCCAAATAAGATACATGGTGATGATTTTGTGAATGCAAAGTTTTCTCGAATAAAGCATGTATGACTCAATGCACATAACTTGTATAACGTATAAGCAAACAGCGGAAGACTTCTAGGAACCTGAGAATAAACATGCTTAAAAGTGTCAACACAAAGGTTGGTGAGTTCATAGTTTTAATGTTGTGCATAATCTGTATATAAAGGTGGATCACAAGATTTCAGTTGTTTCATCTAAAAACGTTTATCAAAATATTCTACAAGATTGAGCACCCTGGTAACTAAACTTTAACGTTTATATAATAAGTACCCCTGTTTTAACATACATGCAACCAACATGTACAATACACGCAAACCAACGTGTAATAAACTCAAATAGCATACGTATGTTTTATAGTTCAGGCTAGGGTGTCTATACCTGGAACAGATGAGGATGTCAAGCCCTATGGATCCATATATAACTACTCGCGTCCACCAGTTCTTATAACCGACAGTTACTAGTTACCAAAGCTAAGAGATTTTCGGTTCAAACTCGGTGTAGAATTTAGTATGTACTTGTGTCCATTGCGTTTAAAATAAAGTGCATGTATTCTCAGCCCAAAAATATAGTCTACAAAAGCAATTAAAAAGGGAGTAAATGAAACTCACCTTAGCAGCACATAAGGTCATTCACCGAAATGTGACCGAAACTCGGAATGCAAAATAACCGTAGATCTTAACCTAGAGAACATATGTTGGTCAATACATGTCTAACAAACTAGGTCAGGTCATAGTGTATTACAATCCTAATGCTCGAGACCGACATGCAAAAGTTAACAAAAGTCATCTCAAAAGTCAACCTGACCCAATATGATCTTTAAATCTATACATGTTTATTAATATAATATAAGTCTTGATAATTGAACGAATTTATAGTTTATCAAACTCAAAATATTATTTATTTCAGGAGCTATATTGTATTTGAATTATCATGACAGTTGAACATATTTTATTATTTCACATAGTTTTTCTAATACTTGTAAAATTAGATTATAGTGTTTATAAAGCTTTTAAAACATGATAATACAGTTAACTTTGACAATTGATCAACAAAACAAAACGTGCCTTATATAGAAATTCATTTACTCGATTAGTAATATCTAAAAATTCAATTTATCAATCTCAGAAACAAGTTGTTTAAATATTAATTTACAGTTTCAAACACAATTTCAATTAACGTTAACCATAATTCAGTTGACCATATATTTTAATCCGTTCATCGAAATCACGCGATTTCTAAATGAAAAGTTAATAATTTTTCGCCAGCTTTCCAAAAACATGCATATCATATACTTTATATCAGTTGCATATGTATCAAATTCGTGATTCATCATAAACTATCTAACGACAAAATTAAAGCATACAAGCATGCATAAACATATATACTCGAGCACTAGACATGGATACACTATTAATATTTTAAAAGACAAGATATGAATGCTCACGTATCAATATTGTGATTCAATATTGCGGGAGAGTACGTAGACGCAACGGAGATGATAAACGCTATGTTGACCTTTGACTCATGATCATAACCCCCAAGCAATACCCATAACCTCCATAGCTATAACCCATAATTTCCTTAGTTTAAAACGGTTTGAAAACCCATTTTGAAAAATAAAAAATAAAATTGATGCTAAGTAAATGATACGGAGTAATATGAAAATTATGATGCGGAGTATGTTGTTCGATGCATGTATATATATACATATATATAATATAATAATATAATGATAATAAACGTGTTAAACAGTGAAGCCGCCACAAAATATGTCGACGACATTACATGTTTCGCGTAAAGATTACATCTCCCATGTAATCTTTTAAAACATTACGCGTTTCGCGTAGATAGGTACGCGATCCGCGTATGGTGTCTTCACGAAAGTTGTAGATTTTTGAGTTATGGACGTCTGGACACCTGAATCACCCTTTTTCGAATCAGTATGATTTAGTTATGATTTTTCTCATGCAAGTGCGCAGGTTTAGTGATTTCCATCATTTTAACTTGCAATCTTGAGATGAAATGTTGTAGTCTTTTGGTGCTCATTAGAAATCTTTATTTTATCTTTATTTTTATTTTCATATCATTGAAAATCCATAAAAACATTTTATAATCAAATTCTATTATATCGAAAAAAAAGTGTTCGTACTAAATCGAATAAATATAATTTAGTTTTCCAGAATTAGTTATATTCAAAATCATTCTTTAAAAGGTTTCATCTATATCGTAAAACGTTTTCAATATTAAGAAAACTAAATAATTAACTTATCAAGAGACACGAGACAATTATTGTAGAGCATGCATTGAAAATTAAGCCTCTACTAACTTTTATCCAGTTACCGTTAATTGACACTTTTGTTCTTACTTGTAAATCACTTTACCATTTATTCCGAATGCTGTTAACTGTAGCGACCCGACCAAAACTGTTATTGACGGCGCCGACTACTTAGGTCCCGTTACGTGGTCGTAGTCCCTATATGAGACTCGTTTGACCAAAATTATGTCGCATTCATTTGAAAAGTACAAGACTTACAAGTTTAGTTTACAAAACCGTTCGACAACAAGTCTAAGTTTACAAAAGTCATAAAGTATAAATGAAATAACTTGCGACATAATTAGTTTAAAAACACAGTTGCTATAAATAGCGTAAGTATGTAAACAAAAGTTTGAATCCAAAGGTGCTATCACTAGCGTATGTATGTATGTATCTTGACTCCAACCAAATAATCAGAGTGTATGCATGTATGCTTGACCCCAAGCAAGTATGAGTGTACGCGGAAGCATGTATCAAATAGCCAAGTATGAACCTGAGAAACATATAGAAAACTGTCAACGAAAAACGTTGGTGAAATCATAGGTGTATTTGTAAACGTTATATTTTGAACCACAATAGTTTGTATAGATGATTATCCAAATCGTATTTATTCCGAAGAATGTAGTTTGTATTGCGAGCACCCAATTACCAAAGCTTAACTGAATCTTCCCTCTGAATTTTGAATATAGTGTTAGAACATACACTATGCACGTTGAAATTATATTTCATCCACTAACGGTAGCGAACCGTCTGAATGAGGGTTCGTTAAACCCGTATGGCCATACAACATAATCACTCGCTTACACTTACACCCTGCAAGTGGAACTAATGATAATTGGATTGAGGACTTTTGTTCTAACTCGTCTGTATCTTTGTATTCGTATTGTGTTCAAAGTATAAAAGTATGAAAAGTATATATACATGTGAAATGTATATAAGTATGTAATGTATATGTTTCTCAGCCCACGATTTAAAAGAATAAAAGTTGTTGAAAAGGTGGGACTATGATCTCACCTCGAGTGCACGAGTATAAAGGTACTTCAACAAGTAAACGTGTGCATGAAAGTTGCTTAGCCTTGACCTAAACAAGTAAGTTGTATCAATTAACCGGTTACGACACAAGGTCGGGTGAAATGTGTTCAATTAGTCCTATGGCTCGTTACGACTCGAAAAGTATAGCATGTGAATCACGTTGCCAAGTTTCATGCAAGAATCAAGTATAAAAGCATGTTAGAACGATTGTATAAAAGTTTGGTTAAGTTTGACTAAAAGTCAAACTTGGTCAAAGTCAACGAAAAAGTCAACGCATTCGGGTCGGACCCCGAACTATTTTTCTGAGGTTTTTAATCATATATAAGCATGTTAGAACAAGTTACATGTGAATCGGAGGTCCATAGCATAGCAAACATTTTTCATAAAATGGAAAAGTTGGACAGAAGCTGGACGCGGCTTATGTCGCGCCGCGACCAGGGTTGCCGCGCCGCGGCCTTGGTCGTGGTCTGGTGTCAGTCAGTTACAAATGTTCAAGACTTGGTAAAACTTCAAACAAACGCAAAACGTAAACCGCAAACAATTAGAAGACGTATCTTATACCGTTGGAAAGCTCTTTTGACAAGGAGCACAACTAAACACAAATCATCACACAAAAACATCATTTACAACAATCGAATTCTCGTCATGTGATCAATAAACTTTCATAATCAAAGTTTCAAGTTCTAAAAACGCATTTCATGATTCGGGCAACCAATTTACATGTACAATATGCCGTTTCGAAGGTAATCAAACACACATTGCAACCAAACACTTATCAACAACAATTCATGGCATTTGATGCACCAAAAGTTCATATAAAGCTTGTCAAACCCTAATCCAAGTTCATAAAATCACTAATCATGTTCTTGAAGTTTTCTTAATCAACCTATACATCAAAATGAAGCTAATGATGCTAGTAACACATTTAATACATGAGCTATAACAATTAAACAGCTTTTAATCATCCAAAATCAAAGATTAAGCAAACCCACTTCAAAAACTCAAACTAGTTACTCAAAACAACAAATCGAGCAAACAAAACATATATTCATGTTACACACGAGCCATAGACACTAACTAACACAATTTCAAGTCAAAAACACGAATTTGAGAAATCTAGAGTTTTAGAAATGTTACCCAAAATCGATGAGGTTAGTATCAAATCGTAGAGGATGATGAGAGGATTAAGAATATGTAGTCGGATTTGTTGTGAGCTTCCTAGATCCAAATTAGATGATGAATTAGTGATTTGGTGTTTTGAGAGTAAAAATGGAAGAAAGGAAGAAATGGTTGGTGAAATGAATGGATAAGTGGTGGTGGTGGTGACTAGTTGCCAAATTTTGGCCAAGTGCCAAAATTAGTCCCTCAAGTTTCAAAGCGGGTGCGGGAATTTACCAAACGAATATTTTTAAAACGCTCGAGTAAACGGGTGACGTTGAAATTAAGTAGCAGGAATATTATGAACGTTTATCAACGGGACCACGGATTTAAATAACGAAGATATTATTTAAAAAAAAAAAGACGGTGTTAAATTAAATTTAACGGAAAAACGCGGGATGTTACATTATCCACACCTCAAAAGAAATTTCGTCCCGAAATTTAGTTGGAAGTAGTAGTTGTCGAATCTTCTCCGAGATCTTGCGTTGACAATTCTACGGATGAGGGAAGGTACGTCCTTGGTATTTCAACGAACTTTGACGGTCGGGATCATGTGTTGTTTTAAAGTTTGGTTTCACGATTTACGGTTTCAACCGGTCCCCCTAGGAAGTGAAGTTTGTCATCGATAGTAAGCTCATCGGAAAGGAATAACAAGTTCTTGTTTCGCAAAACACGTCTTTAAGCTGATACATCGAATGTAGGATAAACGGAGACTCAAAATGAGTCGGAAAATCCAAACGGCTAGCAACGGGTCCAAAACACCCCAAGATTTCAAAAGGATCAAAACATCGCGGATTTAGCTTTCTACGTTTTCCGAAACGGGTTGCACTTATCAAGGTGCGACTCTAAGAATTTGCGGTTACCCAATTGGAATTCGAAAGGTTTACGTCTAACATCGGTATAGTTCTTGGTGATCACGAGTCGCGTTGGGTCTTGCTTGAATATGAATAAATTTTCTCGGTTGTACACGAATAAACTCGGGCCCGGTGAATTGATCATCGTTTACTTGGTTCGACAAAGGAGAATGACGTTTCCGATCACATGTGGTTTCAAAGGGTGTGACGTTAAAACTCGAATGAAAATCATTGCGGTACGAGGATTTGATTAAAGGCAAAGACGTTTCTCAAGAAAATTTGAAGTTGATAACACGAATTCGTATTATGGTTTTCAAGACTTAAATCGTATGTTTGTTCGGTCCGTCGGGTTGTGGATGGTACGCGGTACTCATGTCTAAACGCGGTCCCGAGGCTTTTTGTGAGGCACTCCAAAATCTAGAAGTGAAACGAGGATCTCGGTCCGAAACGGAGTACATTCCGTAAGGTATATTTGAACAAGTTTGTTAGGACAAGTTTCTCAAGAAAATTCGCGTCGCGAAAGATTTATCAGTTTCCAAAAACGTTCGTCGGGGCAAGTTCTCATCGGTTTCTGAAAAAAAAAAAAAAAAAAAAAAAAACGTTCGTCGGGACTATTCACCCTCGAGGTGAATACTAGTATAACGTGGAGAGTCTCTCCCTCCATTGAGAGTTTAGAGTAAAGATTTCCTGAACCGGAAGTACGAGTGTGATGAGAGAGAAGTTTCCGCCTCGGTGCGAGCATAACGAGTAAATCGTAATTAGTCAATAAGACTGTGCGAGGACGAGATAGTATACACGTGTAACATACGGTTGAAGTCGAGAGGAATCGGTAATTCATTCGGAAGCATAAGTACAGTTCGACAAAAGTCGAAGGGGTGTCCCCGGTATGGTTGTTATCAATATTCTCGGAGTTTTCGGATGTCCAAACATGAAAAGATGAAGTCATGTACATGGCACATGGTGGTGTTTAGGTTGATCGAGTCTAACCACCATCACGTGTCACTAGAACTTTGGTATGTCTTACCGTAATATAACCACGTTGATCGAGTGTCGTTATATTACGCTAACTCATACCTCCATCCCCACATCACTCTATAGATTCAAGTTCGTGTCATCGCGAAAATCTAAAATGAACAAAATGTAACGACGTCTCAAACGTGACTCGTATTAAATCGAAAGAATTTGTGCAACTATAAACAAGCGTTCCCCGAGGGAAGTGTATAAATGATTGTCCATGTCAATGTGGTTCGAGTCAGACAATAAGGTATTCAGGTATGAAAAGAGTAACGAGTAGCACGCAACCGTAGTGGTAATTGTTGATGACGATACTCACCTAGAGTAGTGATGGTAGTAACACCAAAAGTAGATAGTAAGAAACACCAGTGGGAAACCGATAGTAAGTTGAAACGGTGGCAAATAACAATCCGGGAGACAGAGTTCCCTAACAAGTGTGACTAATGAAGTCGTCGTCATCCATACGGGTATGAATCCTGAATTTACGCGTGTTACCAGAAAGTTGCAGAATACGAGTTCGTATGATGAAAACTTGGTACCATTAAGAAGTTTGCCTAAGAATGATTCGAGTATAATGCACAAGTAGTCAAGTAAGTGCTATCTATAGCAAATGTATGTCAGAATGCAAATGCTAACTATCCGGTTGTAGTCTAGACTCACTAATGCGTCCTAACGACTCTGTTAGACACACTAATGCACGTCCTAGTTCCCTACAACCAACGCTCTGATACCATCTGTAGCGACCCGACCAAAACCGTTATTGACGGCGCCGACTACTTAGGTCCCGTTACGTGGTCGTAGTCCCTATATGAGACTCGTTTGACCAAAATTATGTCGCATTCATTTGAAAAGTACAAGACTTACAAGTTTAGTTTACAAAACCGTTCGACAACAAGTCTAAGTTTACAAAAGTCATAAAGTATAAATGAAATAACTTGCGACATAATTAGTTTAAAAACACAGTTGCTATAAATAGCGTAAGTATGTAAACAAAAGTTTGAATCCAAAGGTGCTATCACTAGCGTATGTATGTATGTATCTTGACTCCAACCAAATAATCAGAGTGTATGCATGTATGCTTGACCCCAAGCAAGTATGAGTGTACGCGGAAGCATGTATCAAATAGCCAAGTATGAACCTGAGAAACATATAGAAAACTGTCAACGAAAAACTTTGGTGAAATCATAGGTGTATTTGTAAACGTTATATTTTGAACCACAATAGTTTGTATAGATGATTATCCAAATCGTATTTATTCCGAAGAATGTAGTTTGTATTGCGAGCACCCAATTACCAAAGCTTAACTGAATCTTCCCTCTGAATTTTGAATATAGTGTTAGAACATACACTATGCACGTTGAAATTATATTTCATCCACTAACGGTAGCGAACCGTCTGAATGAGGGTTCGTTAAACCCGTATGGCCATACAACATAATCACTCGCTTACACTTACACCCTGCAAGTGGAACTAATGATAATTGGATTGAGGACTTTTGTTCTAACTCGTCTGTATCTTTGTATTCGTATTGTGTTCAAAGTATAAAAGTATGAAAAGTATATATACATGTGAAATGTATATAAGTATGTAATGTATATGTTTCTCAGCCCACGATTTAAAAGAATAAAAGTTGTTGAAAAGGTGGGACTATGATCTCACCTCGAGTGCACGAGTATAAAGGTACTTCAACAAGTAAACGTGTGCATGAAAGTTGCTTAGCCTTGACCTAAACAAGTAAGTTGTATCAATTAACCGGTTACGACACAAGGTCGGGTGAAATGTGTTCAATTAGTCCTATGGCTCGTTACGACTCGAAAAGTATAGCATGTGAATCACGTTGCCAAGTTTCATGCAAGAATCAAGTATAAAAGCATGTTAGAACGATTGTATAAAAGTTTGGTTAAGTTTGACTAAAAGTCAAACTTGGTCAAAGTCAACGAAAAAGTCAACGCGTTCGGGTCGGACCCCGAACTATTTTTCTGAGGTTTTTAATCATATATAAGCATGTTAGAACAAGTTACATGTGAATCGGAGGTCCATAGCATAGCAAACATTTTTCATAAAATGGAAAAGTTGGACAGAAGCTGGACGCGGCTTATGTCGCGCCGCGACCAGGGTTGCCGCGCCGCGGCCTTGGTCGTGGTCTGGTGTCAGTCAGTTACAAATGTTCAAGACTTGGTAAAACTTCAAACAAACGCAAAACGCAAACCGCAAACAATTAGAAGACGTATCTTATACCGTTGGAAAGCTCTTTTGACAAGGAGCACAACTAAACACAAATCATCACACAAAAACATCATTTACAACAATCGAATTCTCGTCATGTGATCAATAAACTTTCATAATCAAAGTTTCAAGTTCTAAAAACGCATTTCATGATTCGGGCAACCAATTTACATGTACAATATGCCGTTTCGAAGGTAATCAAACACACATTGCAACCAAACACTTATCAACAACAATTCATGGCATTTGATGCACCAAAAGTTCATATAAAGCTTGTCAAACCCTAATCCAAGTTCATAAAATCACTAATCATGTTCTTGAAGTTTTCTTAATCAACCTATACATCAAAATGAAGCTAATGATGCTAGTAACACATTTAATACATGAGCTATAACAATTAAACAGCTTTTAATCATCCAAAATCAAAGATTAAGCAAACCCACTTCAAAAACTCAAACTAGTTACTCAAAACAACAAATCGAGCAAACAAAACATATATTCATGTTACACACGAGCCATAGACACTAACTAACACAATTTCAAGTCAAAAACACGAATTTGAGAAATCTAGAGTTTTAGAAATGTTACCCAAAATCGATGAGGTTAGTATCAAATCGTAGAGGATGATGAGAGGATTAAGAATATGTAGTCGGATTTGTTGTGAGCTTCCTAGATCCAAATTAGATGATGAATTAGTGATTTGGTGTTTTGAGAGTAAAAATGGAAGAAAGGAAGAAATGGTTGGTGAAATGAATGGATAAGTGGTGGTGGTGGTGACTAGTTGCCAAATTTTGGCCAAGTGCCAAAATTAGTCCCTCAAGTTTCAAAGCGGGTGCGGGAATTTACCAAACGAATATTTTTAAAACGCTCGAGTAAACGGGTGACGTTGAAATTAAGTAGCAGGAATATTATGAACGTTTATCAACGGGACCACGGATTTAAATAACGAAGATATTATTTAAAAAAAAAAGACGGTGTTAAATTAAATTTAACGGAAAAACGCGGGATGTTACATTAACAAGGAAAAATTTCTCAAATCAACGTGAACCTCACAACAGAGACTTATAATAATATCACAATACTTATGGAATTGATAAATGCTAATAAAATATCCGTTAATTAATTCATTTGATATTATCTTTTAGTTCCGTCGATAGATATATTAAACATATATCGAAACAAATACGTTTAATGTAAAGTATTATATATTTAATAATCTGTTAACGTTTTCAATTAATGTAACTATATATTATATATACATATCTACATACACATAAATGTTCGTGAATCGTCGAGCACAGTAAAAAGGGTAATTGGTTACATGAATATAGTTCCAAAGTTTTTGAGACTCAACATTACAGACTTTGCTTATCATGTCAAAATCATACAAAGATTAAGTTTAAATTTGATTAGAAATTTCCGAGTCGTCACAAATGGAACTTTTCAAATTCGTAGAGTGTGAGGAAGATTGTAAAAATGCAGATGATAAAAATCTTTTTAAACCAACTAACCACCCTAAAGCTGAATAGCCCACATTTACATATAGATCTCTATACTTTGAGAATAAGGCAGAATTGCCCCTTTTTTAATGAGTAATTATACATCCCACATATGTATTTATCTAAATTGAACCCGATACTAGGCACCTTATTCAAAGGTAGACAAATACGTTATTCATATGTGACTCAATTCCGTTATATTAGGCTGCAACATAATGCACCTTATTCAATCTTTAATAGCAATACTTATATGATCCAAAGCCATCATAAATCACAGAATCAAAGTACATACCTACACAAATCACTACACAAACCAGATCATGTTAGAAATGTTACTTGAAAAGCTTGACCAATTTACCTTTGTCTTTTAATAAGTAGTCGTTATGTCGATTTGTTTATAGTGATTTTGAAGCATATATTTATCTGGTGATCATTAATTAATTGATGAAGATGACTCCACATTAAGGATGACAATGGTCACCCGATTTATGGGATATCCATCCGATTCACCCGATTCATGATGGATAAATGGATATGGATACGGATATGGATAAACGTAAATGGATATGTATAAAAAGTTTCATCCATGAATATATCAATTATCACCCAAAATACATATATAAATACATACATATAGTTATTTGCAAAGACATTTATTATTAGAAATGCATTGCACATACATTTTGCTTTCAACCATATAATGAATTAACTATCATATATTAAAATAAACACGTATATCTCGTAAAATAAACATACAAATTACAAATATTTTTTTTCGAAAGGCAAGAAAATTTATTAATTAAAAGAATACTAGCAAGAAGCTAGCAAATACACGACATTAAAAAAAATGCACCCTACGCTACCACCACAAACCAAGCCTACACGACATTACAAACCAAAATAGCACAAAAATCCAACCTAAGCTCAAAAAGAAAACCAACAAAACCAAACAACATGAGAGACACGAAAGAAAGACTAGACTCCAAATCCACAACTTGAATCCCAGTTATCCATCTCCAGAATAGCCAAAATTTAAATCCACCCTGCTACATGTCCGAATATGAGGATGAATAATCATCGTCATCGTTCAAGTTCGTCATTAGATTAACGAGTGTAACTCGTTCGCACCACTTAAGTAAATCTCGATTTTTATTACGTTTCAAATGTTTTTTTCCTCGAATATAATTAAAAAAGTGGTGCCTATTTAACGCTCTAGTATACTTCATCTTCTTCTTGGAACGAAAACGAGTCAATAAGGCCGAACTAGCTTCTAATTTGTCATAATATGTTTAATAGTATTAAAGTTAACAAATTATCTTATATTCTCGATAAAGTTTACACTTTCTTGTTTATATATTTTAATTAAGTCACACTATATATATTTTAGTTATATTACGTTTTGTTTTCACATAACAGAAATATTGTAACATTTTTTGAACATCCAATGGTATATATTAACCCGCTTAATTCACTGGATATGGATGAATGAACTGAAATTAAATGAATATTGATATGTATATGGATATGAATGAGCAATACTAAATGAATATAGATATGGATACGCCGTTACCCGATCCATATTCGATCAATTGTTATTTGGTCTCCACACAGAGGCGGAGACAAGGGGGGACTGAGGGGTGCTCAGCCTCCCCCAAGGTCCAGATAAAGCCCAAATTTCAATTGTAATTTATGCCCAGAAAAATATAAGCCTCCCTTAACAACCAAGTTTCATTTGTATTATTATGTTCAAATAATTGTAATTTAATTGGTCAAATTGCCCGAGACTCGTATAATTTTCAACTAGCCAATTATCACTTCAAAAATTAGTTTGTTTTACATTATTATTAATTAAAAATCATAAATATAATATTTGTTATCGAGTAAGCCACCCACATCTTCAAATCCTGGCTTCGCCTCTGTCTCCACATATTGTAAAGTACACATAATTTACAAGGGTAAAATTAGCTATAGTTAATATTAAATCTCTAATCTTATGATGTTATAAAAAAACAATTATCCTTTATAAAAATAAATCAAAAGAAAAAAGAAAAAATTAGAAGACATCTAGATGATGTCATAAACACCAATTAAAATAAATTAATAAAAAAGGAGTAATTATTTATCTTCTACTTTTTAGTAAATTATTTTTTTCTTTTCATAATAACAACTAAATAATTATTCCGTATTATTTTATAACGAACGTGATTATCTTCTGCATCATATCTTATTCCTTTCTTTTCATCAATCATAACAACTAAATAATTTGTGTGACTATAATGCCAAGTCAGAGTGTAGCTGATATTGTGTGATATATTTGTGTGAGAATAACAAATCTCTTATAACATACTTAAAATAAAATTTCTTAAACACAACAAATATCATTCATTAGTCAACTTTTTAAACACAAAATAACAATTGTAGATTTTTTACGGTAATAATTACGTTACATATGTATACAAAATAGACGTCTCAATAAATGTTGTAATGTAGACTTTTATGACAAGAAAAATAGCAATTGTGGTGAAAATTGAAAGAATGTCGTGGGAGAATAAATGTAGTTCATTTATTCTGATCAAGTTAAGTATATCAATATGTTTGTAAAAACAATGACAAGTTTCTTAGTCGGAATCTGTGGTTCCACGGGTCAATAAAGTAATTAACTTTAACATTTACGTTCACTTAATACCTAAAACATATCATTAAACTATTTCATTAAAACAAACGCGTAGTTTCACGGGTCATTTCACTAGTTATTTACTAATATTCTATTTATTTGTAAAAGTAAGCACCCATTTATATAGATAACTTAATTTAATGAAGATAAAAAGTAAGCATACACTCAGTTGTAGATATAAGATATTGACGATAGTTGTGAATGGATGGACTGAGTTCACGGTATGTAAGTAGGGATGTTCAAATTCAGTTTGGAATTGTTTAATTTATAGCTCGACCAATTAAATCAAAAAAGTTAGAATCAATTTAGATCCTTTTTCAATCGATTTTACAAACTTAAAATTGGTTTTTGGTTATACATTAGTTAGAAGAAACTGGACCGATTGTTGACTTTGAGTGTCGATTTCAGAAGAAACCAGCCACTTTCTGCTCCTCCATCTATTGCTTCGATATTGTGTTCGAAAGATTTGAATTTTTAGAAAAATGAGAGAATACATTTGGAATTCATTTTTACAGGTAGCTTAGATCAGGGTATGATTACTTGAAAAATACACTTAGATATCAGTTTCTTAATTTTCAAGCAAACGCAACAAGACTTCAACAAGAGAGAAGAGAACGAGAGTTGCGTACCAAAAAGATTTTGTTAAAAAAGTATGAACTGTTAAAGTCCAATTTTACTTCAATCAAGGATGGAGTAAAAAAACACTCGCCTATAAAAAAAACCTCTCCCCGTTCACACCAGATCTTAGATCTATAGTCATTACCACCGCCGGCGGGAACAAACGCCGGTTGGTCTTTTTCTATCTTGCAATAGATCTGCTGCAGTATGGTTAACGGCACCAAGAAGAGCAATTGGAGTTGGAACGATAGGGGTACCTACCGTCCTATAAGCCACCCATACAGGAACGATGTTGAAAGCATATCCACTTCGTTTTTTGTGTCAAATCTTCCGAACGATTTCGATCGCAATAGATTGTGGAAGGCTTGCGAGTCGTTCGGCAAGATTTCTGACGCGTTCGTGGCGAATAAGAGAACAAAACATGGTTTGAGGTTTGGTTTTGTTAGGTTTATGGGGATCAAAGATGAAGAATTGATGACCAAATCCCTAAGGACGATCTGGATCGGGAACTACCATTTATTCGCTTCAGTGGCTCGGTTTCAACGTCCTCCACGAGAAACGGGTAGACAATCATACTCTGATAAAGGAAATCGTAAAGACTCACCCGGTAATCAGGTACCGAGGAGTGTTAATGTTTCGGTGAATAAAGTTAACTTTGAGACTGTCAATTCAGATAAGACATTTGCATCGGCAGTTCACAGGGATGCAAATACTGGTATGTCGCCTACGAAGCAAATTGTTTTGCTTGACAAAGACCTGATTCAAGTTCCAGAGAAGAAGGAGGCAATGTTATTGAAGGTAAATTTAATTGACACCATGATTAACTTTAAAAGGATTTGTGAAGAAGAAAGATTTTTGGACGTGTGTATTAGACACGTTGGTGGATTTTGGATTTGGATACAATTTGATTCTGAAAATACTTGCAATACTTTCAAGTTAAATGTGTTCCTGCAATCGTTATATTTGGTGTGTAGACCGATATCAGCTACGTTTGTTCCAAACGAGAGATTCATATGGGTGGACCTTTACGGGTTACCTACAGCTGGGTGGGGATCTAAGGCATTTGTTAAAGTGGTGTCAATGGTGGGAAAGTTTCAATTTTTTGAAAAAGAAAAGAAGACCCCAATGGCTGTGGGTAGAATGTGCATTGCTACGAGACAAATGTCCAGGATTGAGGAAGATATAAAGGTTATTATACATGGAAGCGAGTATATAGTGCACGTTCATGAGGTGGGTATTTGGAATGTTGATTTGGATAACATGGATGAGGAGGAAAAGGAAGTCTCGAGCATCGATGAAGAATTGGATGATATGTCAGAGAAAGAGGCAAATGAGGAAGTTCCTAAGGAAAATGTGGAGGTGGTGGATGAAAAGGAAAATATTCAGGAGGAAGAAAAGGAAAATATTGAGGAAAATGTTAATGATGTGTGGGAACAGGAGGTCGAACAAGAAGATTCTAATGGTAATGATGCGAATAATATGCAAGAGAATAATAAGGAACACAGCCATTCTAAGCTGGAAGGATCGGTTGGTCAGAAGGAAAAGATTGGCAGTACAAGTAAGTCGGTCAAGTCTAATAAAAATGGCTCTTATGAATCGCATGTTAGTGACTCTCACAAACATATTAGAGGTATCTCTATTCTAAATGAATTGGATAATTTAATTGCTGTGGGAGAAAAATTGGGTTGTGATGTTACAGGGTATAGTAATTGTTTTGAGAAGCTCATTGATAGAATTGGTGTGAACATAGTGGATCAATGATTGTGCTATCTCTTAACATAAGAGGTTGTAAGAAAAGGCGTAAACAACTTTGGGTTAAGGAATTGTGTGTTAAAAATAAGGTGCAATTTGTCGGGATTCAAGAATCTAAGATGTCAAGGTTGGAGTTATTCCGATTAAATACAATGTGGGGCAATCCTAATTTTGACTATGCTGTTTCGTTAGCTAGAGGAAGATCCGGTGGGTTGATTTCGATATGGGACCCGTCAATTTTTCGTAAACTACAAATTTGGTGTGATGATTGGTTCATTATTGTAAAAGGAAAATGGACTAATATAGAGGATGATATGTACCTTGTTAATATTTACAGTCCGTTATCTTTGGGCGATAAGCAGGTGTTGTGGAATCGGTTATCTAATTTTATGAATGACAATGTGGGTGCTTACATTTTTATGGGTGACTTTAACGAGGTTCGATGCGAAGACGATCGTTTTGGATGTATTTTTAATGAAGGTGCTGCTGCTGCTTTTAATGAGTTCATTAGAGAAGCAAATGTACATGATATGGCTATGAGTGGTAGACGATATACATGGATGAACAAAAGTGGTTCTAAAATGAGTCGTATTGATCGGATGTTTGTGTCTCAAAATATGTTGGAATTTTTTCCGGATGTGAAGATGATTGCGTTAAACCGAGCCTGGTCTGATCATGTTCCTCTACTATTGTATGTGGATCAAAGTGACTTCGGTCCCATTCCTTTCAAAGTTTTTTCTTCGTGGATGAATCGGGAAGGTTTTAATTCTTTTGTTGATTCGACTTGGAAGTCTGAAGAAATTAGAGACGTTGATTTTGTGAATAAGTTAAGGTATCTTAAATCCAAACTTAAGGTATGGATTAAAGTAAGAAGGGCCGTTGAATCTTCAAGGCATGTGGGGTTAAAAGCTAGGTTGAATGTTATTGAGGTGTTGATGGACAACAATTGTGCCTCTCTTGAGGAGTTAGACGAGAGGACAAACATTATAAATGAAATTAATGAGATTGGGAGAATGGAGGAGTCGGATATTCGCCAAAAAGCAAGGATTAAATGGGACGTAGAAGGGGATGAAAATTCAAAATTCTTCCATGCTATTTTGAAAAATAAGAGATGATACCAGTCGGTGAATGGTATTTCGGTGAATGGTACATGGATCACATGTCCTATTCGAATTAAAAGGGAGTTTTAGAAGTTTTATAAGTTAAAATTCCAAGAACATGATACTGATCAGGAGATTCCAACTTTAGTTGCAAATAGAAGATTGAGTATGGAAGATAATTCTAAGATTGAAGATGTGGTTTCTAATGAAGAGATTAAAAGTGCGGTGTGGTCGTGCGGTAGTGATAAGGCTCCGGGTCCGGACGGGTACACTTTTCAGTTTCTCAAAATGCATTGGGTCTTGTTGCACGAGGATGTTTGTAGAGCTGTTCAAAAAGCTTTTTCTGATCGAGTTTTGCCTAACGGGGTAGGGTCGACGTTTATTACTTTAATTCCTAAGATTGATAACCCTATAGGAATTAAAGATTATAGGCCCATTTCTTTAGTTGGCTTGCAATATAAAATCATTGCTAAGATTTTGGCGACTCGTCTAGCTAGTGTGGTGGACAAGGTGATAAGTCCGGAGCAATCTGCGTTCATTGCGGGTAGACAGATTCTGGATGGCCCATTGATGCTTAATGAGATCATGACATGGTATAAGAAACGTAAGAAGAAGTTATTGATTTTTAAAGTTGATTTCGAGAAAGTGTATGACACCGTGAGTTGGAAATTCCTTGATTATATGCTCGAGGTTCTGGGTTTTGGTTGCGTTTGGCGTGAATGAATTATGATGTGTCTTAAGTCCTCGAGATCTTCGGTTCTTGTTAACGGAAGCCCGTCTTATGAGTTTCCTATAAAGCGGGGTCTAAGACAAGGAGACCCATTGAGCCCATTTTTGTTCATTATTGTTATGGAGGGGCTAAACATTCTTCTAAAGAACGCGATTGAAGCAAATTTGATTCGGGGAACGGTGCTGGGTAATGGGGAGGTGAATATATCCCATTTGTTTTATGCGGACGACGTTATCATTACTACCGATTGGAACATTTCAGACATGGAAAATATCCTACGTGTGTTTCATATTTTCTTTGCAGCTTCAGGTTTAAAGTTGAACGTTGCGAAATTTGAGGTTCATGGTGTAAGTACTTCGGTCGAAGAGGTGGATTTCATGGCTAGATGTGCAGGTTGTCGTCCGGGTAATTCTCTCTTTTCTTATCTAGGTTTACTTGTAGGTCGTAATATGAATTCGATTAAGAACTGGGACATTTTGATTGAGCGTTTTAAAAAAAGATTGTCGTCTTGGAAAGTTAATCTTCTTTCTATTGGAGGGAGATTAACTTTGGTGAAATCGGTTTTTGGAAGTCTTGGCATATTGATGCGAAGCGAGGTGTATATAAAATAGTTATTATTTTACTAGGAAAACACTATTAAATACGATACAATTTTACACAAGATATTTATTTATTTATAGAATGGATATACTTAAACCTTGCTACAACACTTATAGGCAGTGTACCTAATCGTACAGTAGTGTAGTTTTTAGTAAGTCCGGTTCGTTCCACAGGGAAATCTTTAAACAAAGCTCAACGCTATATTAGTTTACTTTTATAAAAATACAAATATATATATAAGTAATATTATTATTATAAAGGGGGTTTTTACCGTTTAATGACCGGTTTGTCGATTTTAAAACTTTAGTCGCAGTTAAAACCTAATGTAAAATATAAAATAAATACAAGACTTAAATTAAAGCGTAAAGTAAATAACGATAATGAAATTGCGAATAATAAAAGTACGATAAAATAAACTTGCGATAATTAAAAAGTACGATAATTAAAAGTGCGATTAAATAACAATAAATAAAAATGCGATAATTAGAAGTGCAATTAAATATAAAATAAAGGAAATTAAATATGAAATAAAAGAATTATGCTTATTTAAACTTCCGTAATCATGATGTTTGACGTGTTGATTTTAGTTTTATGCCCATGGGTTAATTGTCCTTTGTCCTGGATTATTCAATATGTCCGTCTGGTTTTTGTCCATAACAGTCCATCAGTCATAAATATAAATTGCAAGTGTCCTTGTCAAATTATTATTATACCCGAAGATAAATATTCCAACTAATTGGGGATTCGAATTGTAACAAGGTTTTAATACTTTGTTTAATGAATACACCAGGTTATCGACTGCGTGTAAACCAAGGTTTTACTACTTTGTTAACAATTACACCAATTACCCTTGAATGTAATTTCACCCCTGTTTTAATTATTCTAGTGGCTATTAATCCATTCCCGTGTCCGGTTAAATGAACGATTATTCGTACATATAAATACCCCGCCCATCGTGTCCGATCGAGTGTATATGATAATTTATAGGGACGCCCAATTGTAAATCTTTATATTAACATTAACAAACTTTCATTTAGTTAAACAAATATAAAGCCCATTAATAGCCCATAGTCTAGTTTCCACAAGTGTCGTTCTTTTATCCAAACCCCAATTATGGTACAAAGCCCAATTACCCAATTTTAGTAATTAGCCCAACATCATGATTACTTCGTTTTAAATAAGCATAATAATAACTTAGCTACGAGACATTAATGTAAAAAGGTTGAACATAACTTACAATGATTAAAAATAGCGTAGCGTTACACGGACAGAATTTCGACTTACACCCTTACAACATTCGCTAACATACCCTTATTATTAGAATTAAAATTAAAATTAAAATATAAATTATATATATATATATATATATCGTATATATTGAGAGAGATAGAGAAATAAGATATGAAATTTGATCAGAATTCGGTTTGCTTTATAGCCAGACTTGATTTTTGGGGCTCCGCGACTCGCGGCAAAATGCCCTTCAAACTCCGCGAGTCGCGGAGATATATTTACAGCTCACACCCTTGGAGTTTCTTGCTGCCGACGGTTTTTAATATATATATATAATATATATATAATTAATATAATTAATTATATATTATATTATATTTATATACATAGTTAACTTGTAATTTTTAGTCCGTTGCGTCGAGCGTTAAGAGTCGACTCTAGTCCCGGTTCCGGATTTTCGAACGTCCTCGCGTACAATTTAATATCTTGTACTTTGCGTTTTGAATCTTGTACTTCTGTAATTTCGAGACGTTTCTTATCAATAATTGGAACCTTTTTGATTGTCTTTTGTTCTTTTGAGCTTTTTGGTCGTTTGCGTCTTCAATTCGTCGAATCTGTCTTTTGTCTTCACCTTTTATTATTTAAACGAATATCACTTGTAAATAGAACAATTGCAACTAAAAGCTTGTCTTTCTTGAGGAATAATGCTATGAAATATATGTTCGTTTTTAGCATTATCACATATACTATTTATCAATATCTATATTTAAATGTCCGGAAAGTGTTTTAAGCAAGTTAGAAGCTATTCGGGCTTCTTCTTTTTTGGGAAGTGATGGTGTCACGAGGAAAATGGTGTAGATTAAATGGTCTAATGTGATGTCGTCTATGGTTAAAGGAGGTTTAAACGTGGGGAGTATAAAAGCTTTAAATATTGCCTTAATTCAAAAGTGGAGGTGGAGGCTTCATGTTTGTCCAAACTCTTTGTGGAGTTCGGTTGTTTCTGCCATTCATGGCACTGATGGAGGGGTTTTTGGTTCTAATGTTAATGGTTCTAGCACTTGGTCAAATGTTGTAAAGTTGATAAAAGAGATGGACAAGAAAGACATTATTCCTTTGAACTCCTTGAGAAGGAGAGTCGGGAATGGTATCTCGATTAAATTTTGGAAGGATCATTGGATTGGTGAAGGGCCTTTGTTCTCGAGATATAATAGACTCGCTCACTTAGATTCTAATATTGATTGTACGTTAGCGGATAAGCTGGTAAATGGTTCTTGGGTTTGGAGTTGGTTGCGTGAGTTGGGAAGTCGAAACGAGACTCTGTTTAGTTCCATGCTAGCAGAGTTAGCTTCGGTGCAGTTGTCAAATATTGAAGACTCGTGGTCTTGGTCGCTTGCATCGGATGGGTGTTTTTCTATTCATGATACGAGAGCTAAAGTTTATAACTTAATTTTACCTTCTTTGTCGCCTTCTACGAGGTGGTATAAAATTATTCCTCGTAAGGTTAACATCTTATTATGGCGTGTCGGGGTGGATCGATTGCCTACTAGATTAAACTTATCGAGTCGAGGTTTGGAGATTAATGATATTATGTGTCCAGTGTGTTCTCATCGCGTAAAATCTCAGGACCACGTCTTCTTCGATTGTCATAACCCGACCTTAACCATAAGGACGAATACAATAACATATGATTTCATCGCGAGGTATTGACCTCTATATGCGACATTTTTCAAAAACTGCATTCGTTTTTACAATACAAACCATAGCTTTTATTACAAATACAAGGTTTAAACAACTTAATAATGATTATCGTTTAGCGATAATCTTAGACTTACAAACTTTACATGTGATAATAACAATACGACCTCCAACATATTTTACATTACAAATCCTCCGATATGCAGTTTTATTTTTGACACAAATATGCATACTCAAGATCTTGCTTAAATTCAACATGTTGCAGCTGAAGCTTTTAGTTATCACCTGAGAATAAACATGCTTAAAACGTCAACATAAAGTTGGTGAGATATAGGTTTAATGCCGGCAGCGTTATAAATATAGACCACAAGATTTCATATATAAACGTTTTAATAAAAATATTCTAAGTTGTTGAGCACTTGATAACCATACTTAACATTTAATCAACGTCGCATATTCCCTTTATTATGAAATCTTACTACACCGTACCAAGTGTAGTTACCGAAATGAAGTACTGTGCAACCGTTGAATACTGGTCGTCCAGTCTGGTTGGGGTTGTCAGGCCCGATAGATCTATCAACAGGATTCGCGTTTACAATACCTCATGTAAATAATAGTTACCAAGTTACAGGGAAGTATGTCAGTGGTACAACTCAACGTAGAATATATATTTTTAATCACTTGTGTCCATAACGTAAATCATAAAATGCATGTATTCTCATCCCGAAATATTTAGAGTTTAAAAGTGGGACTATATACTCACGTTTTGCCTTGAAGGTAATAAACACGACTTGGTCTCCGATTGATATCACAAACCTAACCATATATATAATATATCAACATATTTTCTTTTCAAGTAATCGTTACATATATATATATATATACTTTTAATACTTTTAATATTTTCTTAGTCCGTAGTTAGCAGTCCGATGTTAGTGGTCCACAATTAGTTGCTTAAATAAAATAAATAAAGACCCCATCGTATTCGTATTGATTAGAATTAATCTCGACCCATGGTACCATGTTGTCAAGTGACGTGTTGCGTACATAAAGTACCGTGTTGTCAAATGACGTGTTGCGTACAATCATGAGGTCTTATGATTAATCTTCTCGTGTTGTTTACGGGTGGTCCTGAAATATATAAAATCAAATCATAACTAAATATATATGAAATATCATATTAATTAGAAATATATGATTAATTTAATTTTTCTCCAAATATTTTCGTAGCTAAACTAGCTTCGGATACCCGATCTTGTTTTAGTCGTAGTTTCTTCATTACAACTCCGTTTTTGTTGGTTCAACTTGCCACTTCCTTGGATCGAGTCAAATTTTAAGAATATGAACTGAAAATACCTTAGGTTGTATTCGAAATCACAGGTTATAGGTCAAACTTTGGTGAAACTTATGAAGGTGATCATTTTCCATCATAAAAACAACATTTAATGATCATTTTTCTAAAAATACTTACACTTTAAGTTAAACCATGAAATTTTTATGTGTTAACATATTCATAAGAAATATCATTTTTCTAGAACATGAACTTCCAATTCAAAGCTTAAGATGGTTTTTAATTATCCAACCCAAAACAGCCCCCGGTCGCACTCCGACGACGTAGATTCAGTTTTTAAGGTGTTCTTTGTAAAACCAAGTTATATCTTGTTAAGTTAGCATATCATTATGATATATTACAGGTCTTGAAGTGTTTTAAAAGTCAAGTTAGAAGGATCGATTTAGTTTGCGAACAAGTTTGAAATCATTCAAACTATGTTCTTGTTGTTAAAATTTTATACCACAAAATAAGATAGCTATATGAATATGAATTGAATAAGATTATGAATAAGGTTATGATATTGCTCTAAACATACATATTATTCGACGCAATATCAGTTATATTTCATCAGCTTTTATCATTTACAAAGACATTCAATGTATAATATTCAAGAAAAACGACAAAAGCGGACAAGAGCTTGCTGTT
Organism: Rutidosis leptorrhynchoides; assembly: GCF_046630445.1. NCBI lineage: Eukaryota > Viridiplantae > Streptophyta > Magnoliopsida > Asterales > Asteraceae > Rutidosis > Rutidosis leptorrhynchoides. The sequence continues at coordinate 29,393,850 of NC_092333.1, forward strand.
TGAAGAAACGACGATAAAACGAGGGGTTTTAACCAAATTTATATCAAGAAACGTTTATTCGAATAAAAGTACAAGATGATCGAAGAAAAAGAGTTCAAATAGAAAGTCCCAAGTCAATATATATCGATACGAGGTCAACAAAGAACAAACGAGAAAATAAAAATATGAAAACTGCCATTTACTCTTACGCGAATCGTGTGAGTCTACACGAAACACGTAATGTTAGGCCGAATTAATCATGAAACTGAAATGGGGCGGCTGCTTTTGGTGTTAAAAATCAATTCTTTTTCTCAAGTGCTGCAGAAAGTAAAGGGCATTAACAAAATAAAGGTCACCTACTACTTCAAGATCAATGATAAATACGGAGTACAATCAGACACATTTTTAGTACAAGACAGAATATATTACATACAACAATTACTATACACAAGTTAATATCATTCTGTAAAATTAGTTTCAAGTTCAAATATTTAGGGTAGTTTCAAATATTAAGGGTGTATTGTTCGTGATTAAGGGTATTATTGTACGCGTGAAAAGGGTGTTATTATTGTAATTTTCTACCGTTTGAAGTTAATGAAAGTGAAGAATTTTTAGTAAGTTTACTCTATTAAAATTATCATTGTTATTATGTTTGCATATTTATATTTTTATGTTTACCTTAGTGTAATGAATAGCTAAATTTCCATAGTGTTTGCTTAGATGTAGAGCCCCTAGTGAAATGGATTGTTATCATTTGTAAAAGTTAAAATGTAACTTTAGTATTTTTAATATTGAGCCTAGTTAAAAGAACCATTATTATGTAATTAGGTATTTAACCCTTGCCACTTAATTTATTAAATTTAAATAACGAAAGTTGTTTTTATTTACATAAATTAAGCTTCAACATTAAAAATGATCTAGACGAATTTATGGATAAGTTATTAACACCAATTTAGAAATAAACTTCGGTGGTTTGGGTAATATCAATAATTATATGATAGTGAAATTGTAAAAAGGGAAACCGTTACGATTTGGGTATTGGCGAAAGTCAAAACTAGGCTAGGTCTCAATTTAAATACTTAGGGAATAGTAGCTATCTAAATAGAATCCGATGAAAATTAGATTTATTTTAGTTAGTCGTAACCTTGTATTTATTCGAAAGAAAAATATAAAGTTTATTACTAAAACATTTTAAATAGGGCGTAAACTTAAAACAATCCATGGACCTAGGGGTGACACATTTAAGTAAACACTCCCATTTATCCCATTTATATTTATTATAAAAGTATTATTATTATTATTTACGAATTATTATTATAAAATATAAAAGATTACATAAAAATACTTAAAATTCGTACCAGACTGTTTGTCACATCGTATAAGTCATACGCGAAACGTGTATGATTACACGAAACGCGTACGCCTGTTTATCAAACTGTACGATCAGATCTACACAATTCGTGTAAGGTTTAAGATATACGCGATACGCGTATAAATACGCGAAACGCGTAGACAGTAATCCGGCTACAGTACCAGCTAGGTTAAAAATTAGGGTTTTAGTTATTTAATTATTTATATTTAGGTTATTACTATATAATTAGTATTAGTTATTTTAAAATAACTTAAATACATGTTTTAATCCTAATAATTAGTATTAATTATTATAAGTTTATAATTTATAATTAGTTTATAATTACATAATTAATTTAATTCCTTTTAACTTGTAGTAATTTTATTAAACATGTCATTTAGTTAATTTAAATAAGTTTATATTATAATTGCTCAAAACAAAATTCTAAACATATAGTTTTATTAAAAGTTACTATTTTACTAATTACCCTTTAGTAATAAAATATTCGCATCCTAATTAGTATAATCTCATTTAGTTCCTTTTTAAGTTAATTATTGTAATCTTGTAATTTTATTTATGAAATTAGTTAGGTTATTTTCTATTACTGTTATATTATAAATTCCTAATCCCAAACCCCCTTTAATTAAGTTTGACATCAAAGACTATTAAAAACCATTAAACACTCCATCTCCCTGTGGAACGAATCGGATTTACCGACAAACTAAACTACACGGATAGGACTAGTTGCCTATATATGTGTGAAATCAACCTAAATTCAATAAAATACCACATATACAATAAATCAGTTCGTGTAACAAAACAACTCAGATCCGTTCAAAATAAAGGTTACGTTTCACCCTCATCAACTTTTTGGCGCCGCTGCCGGGGAGTTGGCAGTTAAATAAATAGATAATTTTTCTGGTTCGTAGTAATAGTTGGATTTGTACGTGGACCGGGTTGTTGGATCACCAATTTTATTGGTCTTAGAAGGATCCTGCCCCTCTGCTGCATCTTTTGGCTATTCGAAACGTGGGCAAAATCAGAAGGATAATCTGTTTGTTTAAAGGTTTTTATCATTGTTTTTATGTTATTCGATCCTTTCAAGGAAATTCATTTCCAAGAAAGTTCAAAGTTTTTGAATAAATCCTTTAGTTCTTTGTACAATTTCCCAAATTGTATGATCCGTTCAATCCTAAACTCGTTAAACTTAATCCGGAACCTCAAAGAATTAATAAAGGACAAAAACAACAAAAAGAAATAGGAAGTACTAGTAATTTTAAAACACCGAAAAAACACTAAAAAAAAGAGAGAGAAACAAATAGGTAACCCTAGATAAACCTTCAGTGTTGTGATTTCATAATAGAAATTAATGTATGAACTTACGTTCCTCCAACGCTGGATTAACTCCTTCACATCCTGAACCCGAAAGAAAATTCCACGAACGCTTAAGAGCCCAAGAAGTAGAATCTCTTGCTAAGAATTTAGAGTCACTTTCCTTAGAATCCGACTCTGAACCAATTATTCAACCAATCATAGAGCCGATTATTAAAGAAGAAGAAGAAATGGCTGATACAAATTTAACGATGGAAGCATTAATGAAGGCAACAAGGAAAGGTCAAGGCCACGCAATCATCCAACCCACGATGACTGATGGCTTTGAAATAAAAGGTCAATTTTTACACATGGTAACTAATACATGCCAATTCGGTGGAGCTCCAAATGAGGATGCTAACGAGCATCTTCGTAAGTTTGTAAGCATTTGCAAACTATTCAAAATTAAGGATGTCACCGATGATGTCGCATGTTTAAAAATCTTTCCATGGTCATTAAAGGATGAAGCTAGAGATTTGCTAGACTCATTACCAGAAGGTTATATTGAAGACTAGAATGATATGATGGACAAATTTTTGTCAGAATTCTTTCCTGCTTCAAAAGCAGCAAAATTGCAAAGTGATATAAATCACTTTAAACAAAAGCCTAATGAAACTCTTTATGAAGCTTGGACCCGATTCAATAAAATGCTTCGAATATGTCCTCAACACGGGTTGAGTACATTTCAAAAAGTTTGTGTATTTTATAAAGGAGTAAATATAGCTACTAGAAAAGATATAGATGTTGCAGCCGGAGGTTCGGTCATGAAGAAAACACCTGAAGACGCCCACACAATCATTGCTGATTTAGCTTCCCATTCCCATAATTGGCATCAAGAAATAGAATTCTCTAGATCATCAAATGTTTCTAGTATTGAAAGCAATGATGAAATTGCTTCTTTAAAAGTTCAAATAGCAAATCAAGCAAGGCAAATCGAGAAAGTAACCAAGGAAATGCATGCTATCAGAGTAGGATGTGAACTATGCCAAGGTCCCCATCTTACTAGAGATTGTGATCAAAGTACAATGGAAGAGCAAGCAAATTTCTTAGGTTACTTACGAAAAGGTGAAATGAACTTCAGTGATTTTCCAGCTATAGAAGCAAACAACCGAAAATATCCTCCTATAAACAGCTATCAAGTAGGAGGACCTTCAGGATCAAATAATAATAACTATCAAAATAATAATAACTATCAAGGAGGAAATCCAGGTTACCAAAATAACCGGAATTTCCCAAATCAAAATCAAAGAAATCCGCCACCAGGTTATAATAACCGAAATCAACCTCAACGAAATTATCAAAATAATTTCCAACACAATCAACCACAACCACTAGCACTTATGCAACCACAACCATTAGCAATTAGGCAACCTCAACCTGAGAGGAAATCTGGTTTAGAAGATCTCTTAAGAGATTTTATGGTTAAGCACGAGCAAAATGCAGAGCTCCAAACTCAGCAAATCCGAAATCAACAAGCCACAATACAAAACTTAGAAAGGGATGTTGGAAGGATATCACAGTTACTATCAGAGAGACCACCAGGTATTCTCCCCTCAAATACTCAAGTGAATCCCAACAACCCCCAAACAAGGAACGAGCATGTAAATGCTATAACTACTAGAAGTGGTTTAACTACTAAACCGGAGACTCTTAAGTCCCCAGAAGTTCCTTTATGTCCTTCTGTTTTACAAATACCGGTTGATGAAAATGAGCAAGTTGACAAAGAACAAGAGAAAGATGATCCACCTGAGGTCATACCAAAGAAAAGTGAAGAACCAACAGTAAAGGTGCATAAGGAACCTATTCCATACCCAAAAGCATTAAAGAAAGACAGACTCGCGAGGCGATATGAGAAATTTGCGGACATGATTAAGAAAATTAGCATTAACATGCCACTCGCGGAGGTTCTTAGGGATATGCCCAATTATGGGAAGTTTTTAAAGGATCTCATATCCTCGAAGGGTAAATACCACGATGTTTCTGCCACATTCCTTCATGAGGAATGTTCGGCCATCTTTAAGAAACAAAATGTACCTCCAAAATTAGGAGACCCTGGTAGTTTTATCATACCATGTATAATGGGTGATTCGGTGGTGTACGATGCACTAGCCGACCTAGGTGCAAGTGTTAACCTAATGCCTTACTCATTATATTTAAAACTTGACTTAGGAGACTTAAAACCAACCCGGATGGGTATTCGATTAGCAAACCAATCATTTGATACTCCCATAGGTATAGCCGAGGATATACTTGTAAAAGTTGGCTCACTTATCTTTCCCGTCGACTTTGTTATTCTAGAAATGCAAGAGGACACAAAAGTTCCTATCATTTTAGGACGTCCTTTCCTAAACACTGCAGATGCTATCATTAATGTCCAAAAAGAACAATTGAGTCTAGGTGTGGGAAACGAGAGAATAATTTGTCACATTGACAAAGCCATGAAAAGACCCACTTCTACCGATGACTCTTGTTTTCAAATTGATGTTATAGATCTTTATGTCGAGAATGAATTGAAGGAGCTACTTGAAATTGATATCCCGGGGTTAGCCCCGGTAAGTGAGAATGAATACTTCAATATTGATAAAGATTTTGATGAGTTGATGAAGGTGGTCACGGATGACGAGACCATAATAGAAGAAATTCCCAAGGAAGAGGAATCGTTTGAGGAAATCAAAAATGAAGATAGATTTCGTATAAAAAATTCTTTAGAAGAACCACCCGTACTAGAGCTTAAAGAGCTACCCAAACACTTGGAGTATGCTTATCTCGAAGGTACATCTCAATTACCAGTAATTATTGCTTCACATCTTTCAGATAATGAGAAGGATAAGCTAATTTCTGTATTAAAAACCCATAAAAAGGCTATAGCCTGGAAAACAACCGACATTCCGGGAATAAACCCGTCTTATTGTACACATAAAATTCTCCTTGAGAATGACTACAAACCCGTAGTACAAAGACAACGCAGGCTAAATCCCAACATGAAAGAGGTTGTTAAAAAGGAGGTCGTCAAGCTTCTTGACGCCGGGTTAATCTACCCCATCTCCGATAGTCCATGGGTTAGTCCAGTACAAGTAGTACCTAAAAAGGGGGGTACAACCGTTATATTAAATGAAAAGGACGAACTCGTCCCAACTAGAACAGTTATCGGCTGGAGAGTCTGTATTGATTACAGGCGTCTAAATGATGCCACTAGAAAGGATCATTTCCCGTTACCTTTTATTGATCAAATGCTTAAACGATTAGCGGGAAAAGAATATTATTGCTTTCTAGACGGTTTCTCCGGTTACTTCCAAATTCCAATTGATCCCAATGACCAAGAAAAGACCACATTCACTTGTCCTTTCGGTACCTTTGCCTATCGCCGCATGCCGTTTGGTTTATGCAATGCACCCGGAACCTTTCAAAGGTGCATGATGGCAATCTTTGATGATATGGTAGAGGATTTGATGGAAGTCTTCATGGATGACTTTTTCGTATTTGGAGACTCCTTTGAATCGTGTCTTTTCAACCTTGAACGTATGCTTATCCGATGTGAGAAAGCAAACTTGGTCCTAAATTGGGAAAAATGCTACTTCATGGTGAAAGAGGGCATTGTACTTGGTCACAAAATATCTCGTGCGGGAATAGAGGTAGATAAAGCTAAAATTGAAGTTATCTCTAAGCTACCTAAACCATCAAATGTTAAAGCCATTAGAAGCTTTCTTGGTCACGCAGGATTCTATAGGCGATTTATCAAAGATTTTTCTAAAATCGCCCGCCCATTGACCAAGCTTCTTGAAAAGGATGCTCCATTTGACTTTGACACTAATTGAGAGAATGCATTCTCGATTCTTAAGTCAAAACTCACACAAGCTCCCATTATGGTATCTCAAGATTGGAGTATGCCATTTGAGCTAATGTGTGACGCAAGCGATTATGCCTTAGGTGCTGTTTTAGGACAACGTCAAGATAATCATTTTCTACCGATTTATTATGCAAGCAAAACTCTAACAGGAGCCCAAATTAATTATACCACCACGGAAAAAGAACTCCTAGCGGTTGTTTATGCATTCGATAAATTTCGGTCATATTTGGTGTTGTCCAAGACCATTGTTTACACGGACCATTCGGCACTTAGATACCTATTCTCGAAACTAGATGTAAAACATCGTCTCATACGTTGGGTTCTTTTACTTCAAGAATTTGACATTGAGATACGTGACAAGAAAGGAGCTGAGAATCTAGCTGCCGATCATTTATCCCGACTTGAAAACTCCGAATTAGATAAACTTGATGATACAATCATCAAAGATACATTTCCTGACGAATCTCTAATGAGGGTTGAAAAAGAATCTGAAATCCCATGGTTTGCCCATTTTGCAAACTATCTTGCTTCAGACATTCTACAAAAAGGACTTACTTATCAGCAAAAGAAGAAATTCTTTGCAGATTTGAAGTCATATTTCTGGGAATACCCAGACCTATTTCGTGTTGGTGCGGATCAAATAATTCGCCGTTGTGTGTACGGACAAGAAGCTCAACAAATTCTTGAGCATTGCCATCAAGGGCCAACCGGCGGTCATTTCGGACCAAACCACACTGCAAGAAAAATCCTTGATTCGGGCTTTTATTGGCCCACGATCTTTAAAGATGCCCATAATTTCGTTCGGACTTGTAATGCATGCCAACGAACGGGCAACATCACGAAAAAGGATGAGATGACTCAAACCGGCATCCAAGTTTGTGAAATCTTTGATATTTGGGGAATAGATTTCATGGGACCATTTCCAAGTTCACGTAAGTGCAAGTACATACTAGTAGCCGTTGATTATGTATCCAAGTGGGCTGAACCAAAAGCTTTGCCTACAAATGATGCTAGGGTGGTGGTAAACTTCTTGAAAAATCTCTTCTCACGCTTTGGAATCCCAAAAGCACTCATATCCGACCGAGGAACACATTTTACCAACAACCTTCTTGAAAAGGTGTTGAAGAAGTATGGCGTAACTCATCGTTTCTCTACTCTGTACCACCCGCAAACAAGTGGTCAAGTGGAGAACACGAATCGTGCCTTAAAACGCATACTTGAGAAGACGGTTAATAACAACCCTAAAATCTGGCAACGCAAGTTAGATGACGCGTTGTGGGCTTTTAGGACTGCGTATAAAACACCAATAGGTACCACACCATTTAGACTTGTATACAGTAAAGCGTGTCATCTACCTGTTGAAGTTGAACACAAGGCATACTGGGCTATGAGAGAATGTAATACTGACCTTGTACAAGCCGGAGAAAATAGGTTATTACAACTTAACGAACTAGATGAATTAAGATTACAAGCCTACAAAAATTCTAAAACATATAAAGAAAAAACTAAAGTATGGCACGATGCACGATTAAAAAAGAAAGAATTTGAACAAGGGGATAAAGTATTGGTATTCCAATCACGTTTCAAGTTTTCACCTGGTAAACTTAGATCCCGATGGACTGGGCCATATATAATAAAACAGGTTTTTCCATCTGGATATGCAGAGTTGTATGGTAATGTGATGACCCGAAAATTTTTGACTTATTTAAACCAATTCTCTATACGATTTATTATTTTAACACGCTAAACAAAGTCTGTTAGATTGAGTCTCAAAATTTTAGAACTGTTTCATATATACAATTACCTTTGATTACTCTCGATGATTCATGAACAATTATATGTATGTATATATATATGTACAAGTAAAAAACGACTTTCCTACAGTAAAACCCTATTTGCTACAGTAAAACACTATTTGCTACAGTAAAACACTATTTGCTACAGTAAACACTATTTACTACAGTGAAACCGTATTTTGCTACAGTGCTACAGTGAAAACGACTTTGCTACAGTAAACACTATTTGCTACAGTAAACACTATTGCTACAGTACACTATGAGCCTAGGTCTGCTGGTTCTGAGAGATCACAAGCTGGTACTGATTCTACTGATATTGATCAGCAACCTTCTGTTGCTGCTCACTCATCTGAACCAGCTGATGATCAAGATGCTGTGTGTTCTACAACCAGCTCACCTGTTCATAACACCAAATGGACAATGGAGCATCCGATTGAGCAGATTATTTGCTACAGTAAAAACACTATTTGCTACAGTAATACTATTTGATGTCGACGGACTAGCAAACAAAAACAGAAAAGGCGGCCATGCGATCGCATGGCAAAAACACTGAAAAATCATGCGATCGCATGAGCTACAGTAAACGGAAAAGTAATATAAATACGCCTGTTTTGCTCGACGAATTATCACATATTTTTTCTTCAGTAATAAAAATTTATATTTAAATTATAATTATAATTTTAAATTTAAGTTTAATAATAATAAAGTATATTCGAGGGTGTTTTAATTCGGGTTTTAAACCACTTTAAGCTAAGGAAATATTGGGTATTGTTCGGGGTATTGTTCTTGAATCCAAGGCCAACCATACAGTCGTCTACCATCATTACGTCTACGCAATTTGCCTACAATATTGAGTCTCAATATTGAACTGTGAGTTTATAGTCTCCCTTTTTAAATACTTTAAATATTTTTGGGCTAAGAATATATGCAATTTATTTTAAACGCGATAAGACACAAGTACATACTAAATTCTACACTGAGTTAAAACGAAAATCCCTTAGCTTTGGTAACTAGTAGCTGCCAGTACATAGGATATGGACTGGTGGGCGCGAATAATTGTATATGGATCCATAGGGCTTGACATCCCCGTCCGAGCTAGAGCACTAGCCTTTTAACGGACGTATGTTATTTGAGTTTAAGACACGTTGGTTTGCGTGTATTAAAACGAATGGGGTAATTATCACTATAGCATTAAGTTTAATTACCAGGGTGCTCTGTTACGTAGAATCTATTGATAAACTTTTGATGAAATCTTGTGGTCTATCTTTATATATGTTTATGACTCGAGCAATTAAACCTATAACTCACCAATATTCGTGTTGACTTTTTAGGATGTTTTATTCTCAGGTCCTTAGAATGCTTCCGCTGTGATGTGCTTGTTGCCTGCATGGAGTCTCTCATGCTTTGTACAAAGTTTATTGCATTCAAAATAAAACTGCGTTGTGTAATAAATAATTGGACTGTGATGTCAACCTGTAAATTAAAGACTTATGTATTTCGGGGTTTTGCTTATACCTAAGCACTCGCCCACATGTTTATAACTTTCTATGTTTAGAAAGTCACTTATTTTAATGAATGCAATATTTTATCAAAACGTATCATATAGAGGTCAAAACCTCACTGTGGAATCAATGATTAACGTGCCGCGTCAATAGCGATTTTGACGGGTCGTTACAGTTGGTATCCGAGCTTGAGGTCATAGGGAACCAGAAATTACATTATTGTGTTTAACTGGTAATTGTTAGGATGCATTAGTGAGTCTGGACTATGACCATATCTGTTTTTCCTGATTTTTGCTTATTATTTGGTCAAAAACATTATATGTGATATATTTATATGCTAACGTAATTGTTGTTTCAATTATGTGATAGATGACTTCTTCTAATCCTATCATTTTGTACGACTCGGAATTGGACACTGAATCTATTCTATCCACAACTGAAAAGGGCGTTCCAATACCTATTAAAGAAGAAATTGTGTTAGCCGGGGAATCTCAACTCCCGGTAAACCCAGAGGAGGTTCCATCTCCACCCAGCTTTAGTTTTCCGGAGCCACAGTATCGTTGGCATGGACCCATGATCCCTGGAGTAAAAGAGGATCGTCCATTTCTAAACAAATATGGACATTGGTCCAGATATACCGCCGACGGGCGGGTTGTGCCGATTACGCCTGGCAGATTTCAGTTCATGACCACCGGTACATATTCTTGCAGTTCGTCATCATATTCTCCTACACATGACTCAGACAGTTCGTCATCAGACGAGATCAGTAAGGAGGAGGATTTCGTTAATGAAATAAAAGAGATCACTAAGGAGAAATTCCAACTTGCTATAGATAATAAAAACAACCACAATAATAAAATATCCTTAATTATTAAAAAAGAACAGGACCATTCGATCCGTAACCACCCTTATTGTATTAAACCCACTGAGGCAACGGGTACCTCAAAACCCCAACTAAAAATAAAATACACTGCCAGAATGTCTGTCGGACCATGTGCACACAAACAATTGGCAGAAAGAACCAAATGGGAAGAAGTTTCTGATAGTTCTGAATGAACGACCTCGCAACCATAAATCTTCCATGCGCTATTTTATTGCTTATGTGTGCTACTCTATCTTGTTATGTAAAATAAGCATATGTAAAATATCAGTATTGTATGGTATTGTATTATTTTGGTTTATTAATAATAAATGCATGGAATGATTATTTGTATTATTACTACTTCTTATTATTATTATTATTACATAATAATGTAGTAACTCGCTATAATTTTTTATAGTGGAATATTATTAGGATTTTAGTAGTTAATTCCTTGTACTAGCTATTATGTATGAACTTAACGGGTAGGTAATACCCTAGAAATAATTATAAAATGCTAATAAGAAGAAAAGGCTTTTATAATAATTGGTTCATATTATTAATATGCTACGATTAACTATTGACAACTCATTTTACCTATAATATTCTATATGATTAAATTATATCTGTTGTGTTTATTGAAGAAACATGTCTCAAATGTCGGATGCTGAGTTTGAGCAACTAGTCGAGAAACGTGTGAATGAAAGAATTGCTGCAACCGAAGCAGCAAAAGCAACAGCCGAAGCAGCAGCCAAAGCAGCAGCCAAAGCAGCAGCCGTAAACACAAACTCACGAAACGGATGCTCATACAAAACTTTTCAAGGATGCAAACCACAGACGTTTAGTGGAACCGAGGGACCAGTCGGTCTAACCCGATGGTTTGAAAAGATGGAGTCCGTTTTCAAAATCAGTAATTGTGCGAACGGAGACAAGTCAAAGTATGCTTCGTGCACGTTGCAAGATGGTGCACTTACTTGGTGGAACAATTATGCTAAAGCAGAAGGAATAGATACGGCATATGATATCTCTTGGGAAGAACTGAAAAAGATGCTAATCGAGGAGTACTGTCCTCGAAACGAGATCAGAAAAATGGAATCTGAGTTACGTAATCTGAAGGTTATCGGTGCGAATCTCAATAACTATGAAAAGCGTTTCATGGAACTAGCCTTGTTGTGTCCAGAATTGGTGCCAAACGAGAAACGAAAGATAGAAATGTATATTGACGGTTTATCGATCAATATCAAAGGAAATGTTACATCGTCCAAACCAAATACGATGCAGGAAGCCATGACAATGGCACACCAACTCATGGACCAGATCACAGAGAGTTCGATTAAGGCACCAATTACCGAAGTCAAGACAACTGAAGGAAAGAGGAAATGGGAAGACTATAAGGGCAAAAGTACTCACCTGAAGAAACAAGAAACTTTTAAAGGTAAACAAGATGGGGCAACTGCAAGTCCAAACTATAAGGGACCCCATCCGTTCTGCAAAAGATGTTACACACATCATGCAGGTTATTGTCAAGTGGTCTGTGATAAGTGCAACAAGAAAGGACATGTGGCGAAAGATTGTTATGCCACCGTTTCTGAAGTAAAGACAAAACTGACCGATGTCAAGAAATTTTTTGGATGCGGGAAGTCTGGTCACTTTATAAATCAATGCCCTGATAAGGAGAAGAACAAAGAACCCGCACGTGGGAGGGCATTTAATGTTAGTGCCAGTAAAGCACGTGAGGATCCTAATCTTGTCACGGGTACGTTTACCATTAATAATCAACTAGCTTCTATTATGTTTGATACGGGTGCTAATAGAAGTTATATGTGTAAAGACTTTAGTTTTAAACTAAAATGTGCATCATTACCTCTAGACGATAAATATACTATTGAATTAGCTAATGGTAAACTGATAAAAGCCGATAAAATTTGCCATGGTTGCGAAATGAATCTCGCTGGTGAAACCTTCAAAATCGATTTGATACCCGTAGAATTAGGAAGTTTTGACGTAATCGTTGGCATGGACTGGATGTCCAAAACAAGAGCGAAAGTTGTTTGCGCTGAGAAAGCAATTCGCATCCCTCGTAAGGATGAAACGTCATTAATGATTTATGGGGAGAAGAGCAACTCAAAGCTGAACTTTATCAGCTGTATGAAGGCCCAGAAACTTATAAGAAAAGGTTGTTATGCTATTTTGGCACATGTAAAGAAGATCGATACTGAAGAAAGAAGCATTAATGACATGCCGATTATAAGAGAATATCCCGGAGTATTTCCAGAAGAATTACCTGGGCTACCTCCACACAGATGTGTAGAATTCCAGATTGATCTCATACCAGGAGCTGCACCTGTAGCCCAATCTCCATATAGACTTGCACCTTCAGAAATGCAAGAATTACAAGACCAGTTGCAAGAATTATCGGACCGTGGATTTATTCGTCCTAGTTTTTCACCTTGGGGTGCTCCTATTCTGTTCGTCAAGAAGAAGGATGGATCTATGAGAATGTGCATAGATTACCGAGAATTAAACAAATTAACGATCAAGAATCGGTACCCATTACCGAGGATTGATGATTTGTTTGATCAATTGCAAGGATCAAGTGTTTATTCCAAGATTGATCTACGCTCCGGATATCATCAGCTGAGAGTGAAGGAAGAAGATGTTCCTAAAACCGCGTTCAGAACCCGTTACGGTCACTATGAATTTCTAGTCATGCCTTTTGGATTGACTAATGCTCCAGCAGTATTCATGGATCTAATGAATCGCATCTGTAGACCGTATTTAGACAAATTTGTCATTGTTTTTATCGACGACATATTGATTTACTCGAAGAACAAGGAAGAACATGAGCAACACTTAAGACTGGTACTAGAGATACTCAAGAAAGAAGAATTGTACGCAAAATTTTCGAAGTGTGATTTCTGGTTACAAGAAGTACAATTTTGGGACATGTTGTCAGTAAACATGGAATTAAAGTTGACCCTGCCAAGATCGAAGCCATTAGTAAATGGGAAACACCGAAGACTCCAACACAAATCCGCCAATTCTTAGGTCTTGCTGGTTACTACCGAAGATTCATTCAAGATTTCTCTAGAATCGCCAAACCCTTAACTTCATTGACTCAAAAGGGAAAGAAGTATGATTGGTCCACGGAACAGGAATCCTCATTCCAGTTGTTAAAGAAGAAGTTAACGTCTGCACCCATTTTGTCATTACCAGAAGAAAATGATGATTTCGTGATCTATTGTGACGCTTTGCGCCAAGGTTTAGGATGTGTATTAATGCAACACACAAAAGTTATCGCATATGCCTCACGACAACTAAAAATTCATGAAAAGAACTATACAACACACGATTTGGAACTTAGAGCTGTAGTTTTTGCACTCAAAATATGGAGACACTATCTATATGGCACCAAGTGTACAGTGTACACTGACCATAAGAGTCTTCAGCATATTTTTGATCAAAAACAACTCAATATGAGACAACGTCGCTGGGTAGAGTTGTTAAACGATTACGATTGTGAAATCCGTTACCACCCCGGAAAGGCTAATGTTGTAGCTGATGCCCTAAGTCGAAAAGAAAGAGTAAAACCTCTTAGGGTCCGAGCTTTGAATATTACAATTCGTACCGATCTCACAAAGCAAATTCAAGCAGCACAGTTAGAAGCTTTAAAAGAAGAAAATGAAAAAGGCGAAATGAGCAGAGGGTTAGAAAAACAGCTTGAGGTAAAAGCCGATGGAACCCTGTATTTTGCTGATAGGATATGGGTACCAAAATATGGTAATCTAAGGCAACTAGTACTAGATGAAGCACACAAAACGAGGTACTCAATTCACCCAGGAAACGGGAAAATGTACCACGATCTCAAGAAGTTTTATTGGTGGCCTAATATGAAGACAGAAATTGCTACTTATGTAAGCAAATGTTTGACGTGTGCAAAGGTCAAAGCTGAGCACCAAAAGCCGTCAGGATTACTGCAACAACCAGAAATTCCGCAGTGGAAATGGGAAAGAATAACTATGGATTTCATTACGAAATTGCCAAGGACTGCAAGTAGTCATGATACTATTTGGGTGATAGTTGATCGTCTAACTAAATCAGCTCACTTTCTACCAATAAAGGAGACAGACAGTATGGAGAAATTAGCAAGCCTATATTTGAAGAAAGTAGTTTCCAGGCATGGTGTACCCATCTCTATCATATCTGATCGCGACACCCGATTCACATCACGTTTCTGGCAGTCATTACAAAAAGCATTGGGAACTCGATTAGATATGAGCACCGCTTATCACCCACAGACAGATGGTCAAAGTGAAAGAACAATACAAACATTGGAAGACATATTACGGGCATGCGTGATTGACTTTGGAACCAGTTGGGATCGACACTTACCGTTAGCAGAATTTTCATACAATAACAGCTATCATACGAGCATCAACGCATCGCCATTTGAAGCACTTTACGGTAGAAAGTGCAGATCTCCTATATGTTGGAGTGAAGTAGGAGAAAGACAACTTACTGGACCAGAAATTATTCACGAAACCACCGAAAAGATCATTCAAATACAACAGCGATTGAAAACGGCCATGAGTCGCCAAAAGAGTTATGCTGATGTAAGAAGAAAACCGCTAGAATTTCAAGTGGGCGACAAAGTCATGTTGAAAGTGTCACCCTGGAAAGGCGTTGTACGATTCGGTAAACGAGGAAAGCTAAGTCCTAGGTACGTAGGACCCTTTGAAATCACCGAAAGAATTGGAACAGTTGCTTATCGATTAAAGCTACCGCAAGAACTTAGTAGTGTTCACAACACATTTCACGTGTCAAATTTGAAGAAATGTTTAGCTGAAGAGGATGTCGTAATTCCTCTTGACGAAATACGAATCAATGATAAACTCCATTTTATCGAAGAACCTGTTGAAATCATGGACCGTGAGGTCAAACAATTAAAACAAAGCAAAATACCGATAGTTAGGGTTCGTTGGAACGCAAGACGAGGACCCGAGTTTACTTGGGAACGTGAAGATCAGATGAAGCAAAAGTATCCACATTTGTTCACTGATATCGCTCATGAAACAGGTACTACTCAAAATTTCGGGACGAAATTTTCTTTAAGGGGGAGGTACTGTGATGACCCGAAAATTTTTGACTTATTTAAACCAATTCTCTATACGATTTATTATTTTAACACGCTAAACCAAGTCTGTTAGATTGAGTCTCAAAATTTTAGAACTGTTTCATATATACAATTACCTTTGATTACTCTCGACGATTCATGAACAATTATATGTATGTATATATATATATGTACAAGTAAAAAACGACTTTCCTACAGTAAAACCCTATTTGCTACAGTAAAACACTATTTGCTACAGTAAAACACTATTTGCTACAGTGAAACCGTATTTTGCTACAGTGCTACAGTGAAAACCGTATTTATGCAATGCACCCGGAACCTTTCAAAGGTGCATGATGGCAATCTTTGATGATATGGTAGAGGATTGTATGGAAGTCTTCATGGATGACTTTTTCGTATTTGGAGACTCCTTTGAATCGTGTCTTTTCAACCTTGAACGTATGCTTATCCGATGTGAGAAAGCAAACTTGGTCCTAAATTGGGAAAAATGCCACTTCATGGTGAAAGAGGGCATTGTACTTGGTCACAAAATATCTCGTGCGGGAATAGAGGTAGATAAAGCTAAAATTGAAGTTATCTCTAAGCTACCTAAACCATCAAATGTTAAAGCCATTAGAAGCTTTCTTGGTCACGCAGGATTCTATAGGCGATTTATCAAAGATTTTTCTAAAATCGCCCGCCCATTGACCAAGCTTCTTGAAAAGGATGCTCCATTTGACTTTGACACTAATTGCGAGAATGCATTCTCGATTCTTAAGTCAAAACTCACACAAGCTCCCATTATGGTATCTCCAGATTGGAGTATGCCATTTGAGCTAATGTGTGACGCAAGCGATTATGCCTTAGGTGCTGTTTTAGGACAACGTCAAGATAATCATTTTCTACCGATTTATTATGCAAGTAAAACTCTAACAGGAGCCCAAATTAATTATACCACCACGGAAAAAGAACTCCTAGCGGTTGTTTATGCATTCGATAAATTTCGGTCATATTTGGTGTTGTCCAAGACCATTGTTTACACGGACCATTCGGCACTTAGATACCTATTCTCGAAACTAGATGCAAAACATCGTCTCATACGTTGGGTTCTTTTACTTCAAGAATTTGACATTAAGATACGTGACAAGAAAGGAGCTGAGAATCTAGCTGCCGATCATTTATCCCGACTTGAAAACCCCGAATTAGATAAACTTGATGATACAATCATCAAAGATACATTTCCTGACGAATCTCTAATGAGGGTTGAAAAAGAATCTGAAATCCCATGGTTTGCCCATTTTGCAAACTATCTTGCTTCAGACATTCTACAAAAAGGACTTACTTATCAGCAAAAGAAGAAATTCTTTACAGATTTGAAGTCATATTTCTGGGAATACCCAGACCTATTTCGTGTTGGTGCAGATCAAATAATTCGCCGTTGTGTGTACGGACAAGAAGCTCAACAAATTCTTGAGCATTGCCATCAAGGGCCAACCGGCGGTCATTTCGGACCAAAACACACTGCAAGAAAAATCCTTGATTCGGGCTTTTATTGGCCCACGATCTTTAAAGATGCCCATAATTTGGTTCGGACTTGTAATGCATGCCAACGAACGGGCAACATCACGAAAAAGGATGAGATGACTCAAACCGGCATCCAAGTTTGTGAAATCTTTGACATTTGAGGAATAGATTTCATGGGACCATTTCCAAGTTCACATAAGTGCAAGTACATACTAGTAGCCGTTGATTATGTATCCAAGTGGGCTGAAGCAAAAGCTTTGCCTACAAATGATGCTAGGGTGGTGGTAAACTTCTTGAAAAATCTCTTCTCACGCTTTGGAATCCCAAAAGCACTCATATCCGACCGAGGAACACATTTTACCAACAACCTTCTTGAAAAGGTGTTGAAGAAGTATGGCGTAACTCATCGTTTCTCTACTCCGTACCACCCGCAAACAAGTGGTCAAGTGGAGAACACGAATCGTGCCTTAAAACGCATACTTGAGAAGACGGTTAATAACAACCCTAAAATCTGGCAACGCAAGTTAGATGACGCGTTGTGGGCTTTTAGGACTGCGTATAAAACACCAATAGGTACCACACCATTTAGACTTGTATACGGTAAAGCGTGTCATCTACCTGTTGAAGTTGAACACAAGGCATACTGGGCTATGAGAGAATGTAATACTGACCTTGTACAAGCCGGAGAAAATAGGTTATTACAACTTAACGAACTAGATGAATTAAGATTACAAGCCTACGAAAATTCTAAAACATATAAAGAAAAAACTAAAGTATGGCACGATGCACGATTAAAAAAGAAAGAATTTGAACAAGGGGATAAAGTATTGGTATTCCAATCACGTTTCAAGTTTTCACCTGGTAAACTTAGATCCCGATGGACTGGGCCATATATAATAAAACAGGTTTTTCCATCTGGATATGCAGAGTTGTATGGTAATGTGATGACCCGAAAATTTTTGACTTATTTAAACCAATTCTCTATACGATTTATTATTTTAACACGCTAAACAAAGTCTGTTAGATTGAGTCTCAAAATTTTAGAACTGTTTCATATATACAATTACCTTTGATTGCTCTCGACGATTCATGAACAATTATATGTATGTATATATATATGTACAAGTAAAAAACGACTTTCCTATAGTAAAACCCTATTTGCTACAGTAAAACACTATTTGCTACAGTAAAACACTATTTACTACAGTGAAACCGTATTTTGCTACAGTGCTACAGTGAAAACGACTTTGCTACAGTAAACACTATTTGCTACAGTAAACACTATTTGCTACAGTAAACACTATTGCTACAGTAAACACTATGAGCCTAGGTCTGCTGGTTCTGAGAGATCACAAGCTGGTACTGATTCTACTGATATTGATCAGCAACCTTCTGTTGCTGCTCACTCATCTGAACCAGCTGATGATCAAGATGCTGTGTGTTCTACAACCAGCTCACCTGTTCATAACACCAAATGGACAAGGGAGCATCCGATTGAGCAGATTATTTGCTACAGTAAAAACACTATTTGCTACAGTAACACTATTTGATGTCGACGAACTAGCAAACAAAAACAGAAAAGGAGGCCATGCGATCGCATGGCAAAAACACTGAAAACTCATGCGATCGCATGAGCTACAGTAAACGGAAAAGTAATATAAATACGCCTGTTTTGCTCGACGAATTATCACATATTTTTTCTTCAGTAATAAAAATTTATATTTAAATTATAATTATAATTTTAAATTTAAGTTTAATAATAATAAAGTATATTCGAGGGTGTTTTAATTCGGATTTTAAACCACTTTAAGCTAAGGAAATATTGGGTATTGTTCGGGGTATTGTTCTTGGATCCAAGGCCAACCATACAGTCGTCTACCATCATTACGTCTACGCAATTTGCCTACAATATTGAGTCTCAATATTGAACTGTGAGTTTATAGTCTCCCTTTTTAAATACTTTAAATATTTTTGGGCTGAGAATATATGCAATTTATTTTAAACGCGATAAGACACAAGTACATACTAAATTCTACACTGAGTTAAAACGAAAATCCCTTAGCTTTGGTAACTAGTAGCTGCCAGTACATAGGATATGGACTGGTGGGCGCGAATAATTGTATATGGATCCATAGGGCTTGACATCCCCGTCCGAGCTAGAGCACTAGCCTTTTAACGGACGTATGTTATTTGAGTTTAAGACACGTTGGTTTGCGTGTATTAAAACGAATGGGGTAATTATCACTATAGCGTTAAGTTTAGTTACCAGGGTGCTCTGTTACTTAGAATCTATTGATAAACTTTTGATGAAATCTTGTGGTCTATCTTTATATATGTTTATGACTCGAGCAATTAAACCTATAACTCACCAATATTCGTGTTGACTTTTTAGCATGTTTTATTCTCAGGTCGTTAGAATGCTTCCGCTGTGATGTGCTTGTTGCCTGCATGGAGTCTCTCATGCTTTGTACAAAGTTTATTGCATTCAAAATAAAACTGCGTTGTGTAATAAATAATTGGACTGTGATGTCAACCTGTAAATTAAAGACTTATGTATTTTGGGGTTTTGCTTATACCTAAGCACTCGACCACATGTTTATAACTTTCTATGTTTAGAAAGTCACTTATTTTAATGAATGCAATATTTTATCAAAACGTATCATATAGAGGTCAAAACCTCACTGTGGAATCAATGATTAACGTGCCGCGTCAATAGCGATTTTGACGGGTCGTTACAGGTAAAGACGGTGGAACTTTCAAAGTGAACGGACACAGACTCAAGTTATACTTTGAAGAAATCAATACTACGGAAAGAGACGAAATCACCTTCTACCCTAAGGACAAATAAATTCAGGGTAACTCTAAGGTTTTAAACTCCATTCTCGATTTTTATTCTTATCTTTAAGAGTGGGGTTAGATTGGTCTTTCCCTAGCAGACCCTAAAGAACTAGTCTTCTCCCTCCATTCTACCTTTTTAATTTCTTTTTGTTTTTATTGTGTAATTTCAAGATGCGCAGTCAGTATATCTACAACCATTTCATTTTAAAGTGCGATAAGATTTTACCGAGGGATGTGGTGTTAGATATTAAGAAAAGATGCGATAAGGCGAGGAAAGAAGAAAGACAAAAACTAAATGAGACAAACTATGCAAGAGGAAAATCTAAATCAGCTAAAAGGCGTCGAGCACGTCATTTGGGTAAATGTGTGAAATGTGGAAAACTGACTCACTCCGGAGATTGGCCAAAGAACCAAACGGACTCTAATTACGAGTACGTAACCTTATGCCGAGAAGGGCCTTTAAAATGTGCAGAAGAAAACCTCTGAAACCAGCGAGGTTACGCCTACGAAGCAATGGGGAGCGAAATAATGCGACTCCACTACGAGGCGAGCCAACGAGGCTTCACTCTTTAAATCTTTTTCTCGCCAATTGTGTGTTTGTGCATTTTTGTGTGTAATATTTTGGTGTGTTTGGTTTGTTTTTGTTTGTTGTATGTTCTATTAAAACGGTCTACCATTTAAAAGTGATGAACCTTGAGTTCAATATGTTTTCATTGAAAACGATAAATGTTAAGTGTTACAACTGAATTATCGTTTTTCAAATTGCACGAAATTTCTTGTTGGATTCATAAGATATCTGTTAAATAGTAAACCACGAAAACAAAATAAAAATTTTAAAAAAAATCCTTTCTACTAAATTGAAGGTGAAACGCCTTGAGTTTAACTTGTTTCTTTGAAAATGAAAATGTTTAGGTGTCACAACTGAATTTTCATTCTTCAAATTGCACAAATTTTTTAGTTAAATTCTAAAAGTCTACAGTAGATTGCAAAATATACCTTTTTATCAATAACCGTAAAAATATATAACTTGTAAATCTTTGTCGTGGATAATGATAGGTTTGACGACCGAATTTATCTCTACCTAATCGATAGGAAACAAAGTTTTAAGTTTGAAAATTAGTTGATTTAGGGGTACACAAAAAATAGAGTGTATTTTAATTTGTGTAATTTTTATTTTTCATGTACTTGTTCTAAAAATTAAAAATGTTAATATTTTTAACACAAAAAAATAGAGTGTTTTTATTTTATTTTAAATTTTTTTTCGAAAAAGATTAAAAACTTTAACTTTTAATGGATTGAATTTTATAAATTGAAATTACAAATTTATAAACGGATTAAGATCAGGTGTAACAACCGAATTTCCGTTACAAATATAAATTTATAAAAGATATTTTAAAAATTCAATTGATTTTAAGTTATACAAAAAAAAAAAAAAAAAAGAGCCAAAGCTTACGCGTAGGGTGTAGCAGTACACGAATCGTGTGGAATTTAAAGCATACGCGAAACGTGTAGACCTACGCGAAACGCGTAGGGTCAAAAATCTGGACATATCAGATCGGGCAGAGGGCTGTTCTTCACACACTCTCTTTCAATTTTTTTCTGCTGTAGACGAGAAGAAAACACAAAAACCCAAAAATCACACCCAAAAACTTAAATTAACACTTCCAATCTTCCCCAATTCTTCAATTTTTCAACATGCCTAGATTGGTAAGGGTCCTAAACCCATTTTACCTCATGTTCTTCAAGTTTTTCATTATTTATTTTTATGGCTTTAATCCGAATTATATGCATGATATTGTTGATTTTTGCTTGATTATTGCTATATCTATGTTGTTAGTAAGATAATAAACCCGATTAGCATGAAAAACTGATGTTTAATTGATTATTGAAAAATTAGGGTTTATACAAATTGGGGATAATTGAGAAATTGATACTGAGGTGTGTTATTTTAGTTGTAATTAGGTGTTTTTAAGTGTTTTGTTGGTAGTTAGAACTCTTGAACATGATTTTGATTGTTTGATTTTGTGATTTTTAATTTTAGCCTAAATTTGATAATTTTTGTAAATATCATGAATCAAGTATGAATTGTAATGTTGTTAAGGATTATTTAGAAGCTGAAATTCACGCAATGTGATTGAATTAAATTCGATATACTTAGATAAATTGCATGTTTTCACTTATGAATTAGACTTTGTATATGAAACTTGATTTTTGATTTATGATTTTTGGTCTGTTTCTGCTTTGTTTTGAATCATAGAACTAAAAATTCCAATGTTTCTGAAACAAGTTGATTCTTGTGTTGATTGAAAACAAGCTTGTATGTTGAATTTAGACTCTTTGCTAACATTAACACATCCTATTGGGATGATTTTCTTGATTTAAAATGTTATGCAGGGACCAATTAGAATGAGGGCATTTAACCAACAACAAGCAGAAAATCAGGTTACACCCGAAATGGAACAACAACTCTTGAACCTACACCCGATCCTGCAATTTCCTAACGAATTACATCAAAGGGTACAAAAGGTTAAGGATTTGCTCATTCTGGTAAATAGAACCATCTCTCCAGTTTACGTTGTTGATTGGGCTCCCCTAGGAGACCCAGTCAACCTAGATACACCGATAAGGGAAATTTTAACCCAAAGTTTCACGGATGAATTTGGGGTAATTACGTATTATAATGACTTTGAGAGATTGTTTAGATTGAATTCTCCTGTATATAGAGAATTGTGTTTGGAATTCTATTCTACCGTCAGGATGAATATACACCCTGAAAATATCGAAGATACTAGATTTCTACAATTTCGACTGGGTGGAGTAGATAGAGTAATGTCCCTAGGCGACATGACTTTGGCTTTAGGGATTTACGACGGTAATGAGATAAATGCTCCAGGTTTTTGGGAATATATTTTTACAGGAGCTAGGTATACAGGAGATTATGATTCTTTGAGCGTCTGGCGTTCTTTTTCCCAAAAGAATACATATGTAGCAGGCCAAGAATCATACCTTAAGATCACTGATGTTCGCTATCGAATAATTCATAAATTTATAGCGAACACAATTAACCAAAGGGCATTCCTTAATACAGATAAGATTAATTATGTTGACCTTTGGTATTTAGATGCAATCAGAGATAGGGATACATTTATTAGTATACCCTATGGAGTGGCCTACTTTTTGGCCCATATAGGTAAGGGTGCTCGAGGATCCAGTGACATGTCGGGGGGTCACTATGTCACGTGTTTGGCAGCCTGGTTCGGTCTCAACCCGAACGAATTAGATCCTCCAATCCAGCAGATAGATCAATGGGTTCGTACTTTAGGATTGGAGGTGTATAAGACAGCTAAGGCTATACGTGTGAGGGGTGGGGTACGTAGTTTAAGGCAACAGGAAGTTGCTGCTCACGCACCTATGGAGGAGGATGATGAACCCGCGAGGGAAGCTAGGAGGAGACGCAGAGAGACAGATCAGGCTAGCTCGTCTCATACAGGTACTTCTGATTTCGATATGCTCCAAAATTCTTTTAACGCATTGAGTTTAGATGTACGTAACTCATATCAAAACTGGGGAGTGAGATCAGAAGACCAGTATACTGCTTTGTCTCGACAATTGGGGGATATTAGGCATACCCAACTAGATCAGTATAATATTCTGTCTAACATCCGATACGATCAGAGGGGTCAGGGAGCACAATTAGAGTGGGCGCATCATCAGGCATATTTATACGCGTCTAACCCGCAGAATTACGCACCCTCAGCCTATCCTTCATACCCCCAATGGCAGACACCCAATGACCCTCTACCTCCACCATATGACCATAACGCCGCCATAGCCGCGAGTCAGGATGCATATAGGCGTTTCTACAAGGAACAACGCCTAAACGAACAACGGCAGCGACAGCAACAAGAAGAAGGCGAACAGGGAGGCCCGTTTTGGAATCCATTTAACTAGTTCTATTCTTTAAAACATTTTTATTTTTATGGTTTGTAATAACATAATTGTATGGTGTGTATTGATACTTTTTATGTTTCTTATGTTTTATTATATATTAGCAAGAAAGTAGTGTGGGGTAAAAATTGTTTTGTACGATTGAAGTACAACCCCATGTTTTGTATGTTTTTAACATGGTTTTGACAGGTACAGAAGAAAATGCAATTAGACGAAATGAAACATCGAATTACATTGTGATACAAACGTTGGATATAATCATAGGTAAAACAATTTGAAAATCCAAATCGGTTAACAAAGGAAGTTCCAAATACTTCACACTTTTTGTCCTCTCAAATTTATACATTATTATCTGATTTTATGTAATGAGGGCATTACATAATCTCAAGTGTGGGGTGGGAATATATAAATTCTCGAGAACTTATAATTTGGTGATTTTTATCAAGATTTATAAAATTTTTAAACAAATATATCAAATGAATTTTTAAGGTAACTACGAGCGATTAAAGCATAGGTGTCAAAAACCGAAATTATCGTCTCAATACATTAAAAACGCATAAGTTTATTTGTTTAAAACCTATAAAAGAAAACCAATTATAACAAGAATTTATAAAACCTTATGTTGAGAACCATATATCACATGTTTCTATGAAGTTATTGCAGATATCATTGCTTTGGAACGTATAAACCTGAATATTCCACTATTACGAGTAATAGAGGATGAATCAAGTCCATCCCGTAAGGAAGTAAAGTCTTCCAAATTGACACACTTGCTAACTTATGTTAGAAGATGTAGTCCAGAACAGCTATAGGTTGACGAAAAATCTTGAAAAGTCATCCCTAAGATCGGCTGGAAATCCACCTAACCTCAGCATCAAACAGGGTTTTTGGTGGTCAGACTTATCCTAACCATGAGAAGGATATGTTTCGTACAATGGGGGGGGCACAATGCAAATTAGCTTTTAAGACTAATGAATCTAATCCCCAGATGGATGATCTCCGTAAAGATCAACTGCATCTATGTTTGACCGCGGTCAACATACATATGCCATAACAAATTGAGGTGTGCAAACTCATGGTTCACCGATGATATTTGGACACGATATAATTTTGTTCTAAAACTTATGCTATTTTATGAATTATATTGTGTAAAACTATTTTTTGGACATTCGGCTTCAAGTTCCATGATACTACAATCATGGGGGCGAATAGCTTGCTAATCGCCGACTGAGACTTCGGTTTTCAGTTACCCTCAACCGGAATTTGAGGTTAAAACCGGAAAACGTGTCTAGTGTAAAAACTAGCATGACATTTTATAAAATCATAAAACGTTTTCACAAGGTCCAATTTTCCCTAAGGATCCAAATTTTTAAACCCTAATCACGAGTTTCATGTTTGTTTCTGTTGTCAGAATTTCGTTTCGTGTGGTGTGCGTGTGATTCAATAAAAATTGTGTAGTGTTTCAAACTATTCCAAATAGCGTGTGTTTCATTTCGTGTAGTGTGTGTTGTGTGATCTAAAAATATGTAATGTTCCGATTCTGTTAAAAGATGTAATTGCTTGAGGACAAGCAACATTCCAGTGTGGGGTATTTTGATATTGCTCTAAACATACATATTATTCGACGCAATATCAGTTATATTTCATCAGCTTTTATCATTTACAAAGACATTCAATGTATAATATTCAAGAAAAACGACAAAAGCGGACAAGAGCTTGCTGTTTGAAGAAACGACGATAAAACGAGGGGTTTTAACCAAATTTATATCAAGAAACGTTTATCCGAATAAAAGTACAAGATGATCGAAGAAAAAGAGTTCAAATAGAAAGTCCCAAGTCAATATATATCGATACGAGGTCAACAAAGAACAAACGAGAAAATAAAAATATGAAAACTGCCATTTACTCTTACGCGAATCGTGTGAGTCTACACGAAACGCGTAATGTTAGGCCGAATTAATCATGAAACTGAAATGGGGCTGCTGCTTTTGGTGTTAAAAATCAATTCTTTTTCTCAAGTGCTGCAGAAAGTAAAGGGCATTAACAAAATAAAGGTCACCTACTACTTCAAGATCAATGATAAATACGGAGTACAATTAGACACATTTTTAGTACAAGACAGAATATATTACATACAACAATTACTATACACAAGTTAATATCATTCTGTAAAATTAGTTTCAAGTTCAAATATTTAGGGTAGTTTCAAATATTAAGGGTGTATTGTTCGTGATTAAGGGTATTATTGTACGCGTGAAAAGGGTGTTATTATTGTAATTTTCTACCGTTTGAAGTTAATGAAAGTGAAGAATTTTTAGTAAGTTTACTCTGTTAAAATTATCATTGTTATTATGTTTGCATATTTATATTTTTATGTTTACCTTAGTGTAATGAATAGCTAAATTTCCATAGTGTTTGCTTAGATGTAGAGCCCCTAGTAAAATGGATTGTTATCATTTGTAAAAGTTAAAATGTAACTTTAGTATTTTTAATATTGAGCCTAGTTAAAAGAACCATTATTATGTAATTAGGTATTTAACCCTTGCCACTTAATTTATTAAATTTAAATAACGAAAGTTGTTTTTATTTACATAAATTAAGCTTCAACATTAAAAATGATCTAGACGAATTTATGGATAAGTTATTAACACCAATTTAGAAATAAACTTCGGTGGTTTGGGTAATATCAATAATTATATGATAGTGAAATTGTAAAAAGGGAAACCGTTACGATTTGGGTATTGGCGAAAGTCAAAACTAGGCTAGGTCTCAATTTAAATACTTAGGGAATAGTAGCTATCTAAATAGAATCCGATGAAAATTAGATTTATTTTAGTTAGTCGTAACCTTGTATTTATTCGAAAGAAAAATATAAAGTTTATTACTAAAACATTTTAAATAGGGCGTAAACTTAAAACAATCCATGGACCTAGGGGTGACACATTTAAGTAAACACTCCCATTTATCCCATTTATATTTATTATAAAAGTATTATTATTATTATTTATGAATTATTATTATAAAATATAAAAGATTACATAAAAATACTTAAAATTCGTACCAGACTGTTTGTCACATCGTATAAGTCATACGCGAAACGTGTATGATTACACGAAACGCGTACGCCTGTTTATCAAACTGTACGATCAGATCTACACAATTCGTGTAAGGTTTAAGATATACGCGATACGCGTATAAATACGCGAAACGCGTAGACAGTAATCCGGCTACAGTACCAGCTAGGTTAAAAATTAGGGTTTTAGTTATTTAATTATTTATATTTAGGTTATTACTATATAATTAGTATTAGTTATTTTAAAATAACTTAAATACATGTTTTAATCCTAATAATTAGTATTAATTATTATAAGTTTATAATTTATAATTAGTTTATAATTAGATAATTAATTTAATTCCTTTTAACTTGTAGTAATTTTATTAAACATGTCATTTAGTTAATTTAAATAAGTTTATATTATAATTGCTCAAAACAAAATTCTAAACATATAGTTTTATTAAAAGTTACTATTTTACTAATTACCCTTTAGTAATAAAATATTCGCATCCTAATTAGTATAATCTCATTTAGTTCCTTTTTAAGTTAATTATTGTAATCTTGTAATTTTATTTATGAAATTAGTTAGGTTATTTTCTATTACTGTTATATTATAAATTCCTAATCCCAAACCCCTTTTAATTAAGTTTGACATCAAAGACTATTAAAAACCATTAAACACTCCATCTCCCTGTGGAACGAATCGGATTTACCGACAAACTAAACTACACGGATAGGACTAGTTGCCTATATATGTGTGAAATCAACCTAAATTCAATAAAATACCACATATACAATAAATCAGTTCGTGTAACAAAACAACTCAGATCCGTTCAAAATAAAGGTTACGTTTCACCCTCATCAGGTTACTACCTCAAGTTACTTGGACAAAGTTACTGTAAGAGATGAGAAAAATCCTAGAATCAAAAGAGTGGTGGAGTTGGATTGAAAGGTTGGAAGTAAACTTGTTTACTTGGAAGGATTTTTGAAGTGTTCTTGAATGGATTTTCTTATGATGATTAAGGGTTGTTTTTGAAGCTAGATCTTCATGGTTATTTGCTGAGATTGTGAAGAACACTTAAGGTTCCTAAGAGTGTGTTTTTGATTAGAGAAAATGTGTAGTAAAAATGAAAATGGAATGGAGTATAAATGGTGGTGAAAAGATGTATAAATTTGTAATATTGTGCAAAAGTCTTGTAATATGCCAAATTGATTAATCATGCATGCTAAGATCCAAAATTAGCTGACTCATGGCTGCTAATAAAGTGATTGTGATGTGTATATACCAATAGTAAATACGTATAGAAGCTGGGTATGATACGAGTACATATACCCTAGATATACGTATAAAAAATCTTGAGAAAACGGAACGAGGATTCAAATATAGCTATCTTTTGTAAATATACTTATATTGTTTTATGTATATAAATCCTTTAAAAGTGATAAAATACATATCTATACGATACATGTATAAGCATTATAAGTTTTAAGTATTTAAGTCGAAGAACGTCACATATAGTTATCGTTTTGAAAACTTAAGTTAGTAGTCTCAAAATATACTTATAACTCATTATTATTAGTACACAATGAGATGTTAAAACATTCTTAGATCATGTTAAATATATAAAAATACATATATATACACAAACGTATAATTATCGTATGTTATATAGTTCGTGATATCATCGGTCAAATTGGACGGTCAAACGTTGTGTAAAACTCTTTTCAAAAACATGTCTCAATAATTTAGATTGCTTATCATGTTGGTAAGGTTTAATTTATGTAAATATTAATCTTATAAGTGTAAAACGATCGGAAAAATTCGGGTCGTTACAGTACCTACCCGTTAAATAAAGTTCGTCCCGAAATTTTAAAGTTGTACCTATTTTGCGTTCTCGGGAAACAAATGTGGGTACTTTTGTTTCATCTGATCCTCTCATTCCCAAGTAAACTCGGGACCTCTTCGAGCATTCCAACGAACCTTAACGATTGGTATGTTGCTCTGCTTGAGCCGTTTAACTTCACGGTCCATGATTTCGACTGGTTCTTCTATGAATTGTAGTTTCTCATAGACTTGGATTTCTTTAAGAGGAATGGTGAGATCTTCCTTTGCAAGACATTTCTTGAGGTTTGAGACGTGAAATGAATTATGTACTCCGGCGAGTTGTTGTGGTAACTCGAGTCGATAAGCTATCGGTCCGATGCGTTCGATGATCTTGAACGGGCCTACATACCTTGGGTTCAGTTTACCCCTTTTTCCAAAACGTATTACACCTTTCCAAGGTGACACCTTTAGCATAATCATGTCACCGATCTGAAACTCTAATGGTTTCCTTCGGACATCCGCGTAGCTCTTTTGGCGACTACGGGCTGTTTTCAATCTCTCCTTGATTTGTACTATCTTCTCAGTCGTTTCGTGTATGATCTCGGGACCAGTTAATTGTCGATCTCCTACTTCATTCCAATAGATAGGGGATCTACACTTCCTTCCATACAGTGCTTCAAATGGTGCAGCTTTAATGCTCGCATGATAACTGTTATTATACGAGAATTCTGCTAATGGTAGATACTTATCCCATCCGTTTCCAAAATCGATCACACATGCCCTGAGCATGTCTTCAAGAGTCTGAATTGTTCTTTCACTCTGCCCGTCAGTTTGTGGATGATATACGGTGCTCATATCCAAACGAGTTCCCAGGGCCTCCTGTAGTGATTGTCAAAACTTTGATGTAAATCTACTATCACGATCGGATATAATGGAAATAGGTATTCCATGCCTTGAAACAATTTCCTTTATGTATAATCGTAATAGTTTCTCCATTCTATCTGTTTCCTTTATAGGCAAGAAATGTGTAGATTTGGTGAGACGTTCAACTATTACCCAAATGGTGTCATAACCCCAAGCAGTCTTAGGTAACTTTGTGATGAAATCCATCGTAATACCATCCCATTTCCATTATGAGATTTCTGGTTGTTGAAGTAACCCTGACGGCTTCTGGTGTTCTGCTTTGACTTTGGAACAAGTTAAACATTCCCCAACATATGTTGCAACATCTGTCTTTAAATTAGGCCACCAATAATGCGTCTTAAGATCTTGATACATCTTTCCAACTCCAGGATGTATCGAGTATCTTGTCTTATGTGCCTCGTTCAATATCAACTTCCTTAATCCACCCAACTTTGGTACCCAAATACGATTTGCAAAATATCGAATTCCGTCTTCCCGTATAACGAGTTGTTTCCCATACTTCTTCATTATTTCATTTCCAATGTTTTCTTTAGTAAGAGCTTCTCGTTGAGCCTCTTTGATTTGTGAGTTGAGATTCATGCGAATTTTTATGTTCATCGCTCGTACTCGAATTGGTTCCCGTTCCTTTCTGCTTAGAGCGTCGGCCACTACATTCGCTTTCCCGGGATGATAGCGAATCTCACAATCATAGTCGTTTATCAGCTCGACCCACCTACGTTGCCTCATGTTCAGCTGTTTCTGATCGAAAATATGTTGAAGGCTTTTATGATCAGTAAACACAGTGCATTTAACTCCATATAAATAGTGTCTCCATATCTTCAATGCAAACACTACTGCCCCCAATTCTAGATCATGCGTCGTATAATTCCGCTCGTGAATCTTCAATTGTCGAGATGCGTATGCAATAACTTTCTTTCGTTGCATAAGGACGCAACCAAAACCTTGTCGCGAAGCGTCACAATATATCTCAAAATCATCGTTCCCTTCAGGTAACGATAAAATAGGTGCCGTGGTCAACTTCTTCTTGAGTAATTGAAATGCACTCTCCTGCTCAACGGTCCATTCGTACTTCTTCCCTTTTTGTGTTAACGCTGTCAATGGTTTAGCTATTCGGGAAAAATCTTGAATAAACCTTCTATAATAACCGGCTAAACCCAAAAATTGGCGTATCTGCGTTGGTGTCTTAGGAGTCTCCCATTTTTCAATGGCCTCAATTTTAGCTGGATCAACCTGAATTCCTTTGCTACTAACAACGTGGCCAATAAATTGCACTTCTTTCAACCAAAATGCACACTTAGAAAATTTGGCGTATAACTGTTCTTTTCTTAACAATTCTAATACCAACCTTAAATGTTGCTCATGCTCTTGCTCACTCTTGGAATAGATAAGAATATCGTCAATGAAAACGATAACAAACTTATCTAAATACGGACTACAAACTCGATTCATGAGGTCCATGAATACAGCTGGCGCATTAGTCAACCCAAACGGCATGACCAAAAATTCATAATGACCGTAGCGTGTCCGAAAAGCAGTTTTCGGAATATCTTCTTCTTTGACACGTAATTGATGATAGCCCGATCTTAAGTCGATTTTCGAGTACACACATGATCCTTGTAATTGATCAAATAAGTCATCAATTCTCGGTAGTGGATACCGATTCTTGATAGTTAACTTATTTAATTCACGGTAATCTATACACATTCGGAAAGATCCATCTTTCTTCTTGACGAATAAAATCGGAGCTCCCCACGGTGAAGTGCTCGGTCGAATGAAACCGCGGTCCAGTAATTCTTGTAACTGGCTTTGTAACTCTTTCATCTCAGATGGTGCAAGTCTATATGGAGCACGAGCCACTGGTGCAGCTCCTGGTACTAGATCTATTTGAAATTCTACAGATATAAATGGAGGTAATCCCGGCAACTCTTCCGGAAATACTTCAGGAAAATCTCTTGCCACAGGAACGTCGTTGATGCTCTTCACTTTTTCCTTCGTTTCGACTTTATTAACATGTCCTAGGATAGCATAGCACCCTTTCTTCAAGCACTTTTGAGCTTTCAAACAACTAATGAGTTTTAGCTTTGAGTTACCCTTCTCTCCATAAATCATTAATGGCGTTCTATCCTTAAGAGGAATGCGAATTGCCTTCTTGGCGCACACAACTTCAGCTCCTATTTTGGACATCCAGTCCATGCCGACTATTACATCAAAACTTCCTAATTCTACGGGTATCAAATCAATCTTAAATGTTTCTCCGGCTAAATTTATTTTACAATCACGGCAAATTTTATCAGCTTTAATTAGTTTACCATTAGCTAACTCAATCATGTACTTAGCATCTAGAGGTAATGATGAACAATTCAATTTAGCGTGAAAGTCTCTACACACGTAACTTCTATCGGCACCAGTATCAAATATAATAGATGCGGATAAGTTATTAATGGTAAACGTACCCGTAACAAGCTCCGGGTCTTCATACGCCTCTCTAGCATTAATAACAAATGCTCTTCCACGTGCAGATCCGTTATTCTTCTCTGGATTCGGGCACTGACTCTTATAATGACCCTGTTTCCCACACCCATAACAAGTAACAGTGGCCAA
The DNA here is from genome assembly GCF_046630445.1 of Rutidosis leptorrhynchoides. Classification (NCBI taxonomy): domain Eukaryota; kingdom Viridiplantae; phylum Streptophyta; class Magnoliopsida; order Asterales; family Asteraceae; genus Rutidosis; species Rutidosis leptorrhynchoides. The sequence continues at coordinate 29,426,383 of NC_092333.1, forward strand.
GGCAGTTCTATTTGCATTGGTGGCAGGAGTCTTGGTACCGTTTGTATTTGTAGCGGGAACCCTACAATCTTCAGCAAGATGACCTTTTCGATTACAATTGTTGCACACCACATTACAATAACCAGAGTGATGTTTGTGGCATCTGTTACATAAAGGATTTCGTCCCTTGTAACCTGAGTTCGAACCGCTACCCGCACCTTGCGTGGTTTCTTGTTTCTTGTTGGATTGTTGATGATTACCTTCCCACTTTCTTTTGTTTCCCGATGTCTTGACATCGGTGTTCTTATCCAGAATAATCTGGTCCATCAACTCGTTCGCCATGGTGATAGCTTCATGAATAGTCTTGGGTTTGGATGCTGTAACATTTGCCTTGACCTTTTTAGGCAAACCGTCTTTGTACAGTTCAATCTTCCGTTCTTCGGTTGGTACCAATTCGGGACATAGCAAAGCTAATTCCATGAATCGCTGATTGTAGGTGGTGAGTTCAGTACCAACAGCTTTCAGGCTTCGTAATTCAGCTTCCAACTTCCTAACCTCGTTCCTTGGACAATATTCGTTGATTAGCATTGTTTTGAATTCTTCCCAAGGAGTATCATAAGCTACATCTCCTCCTACGGCCTTCACATAGTTTTTCCACCACGTGAGTGCACTATCTTGTAGGGTGCACGATGCATACTTGGTCATGTCCTTCTCAATACAACCACTGATTTTAAACACAGACTCAATCTTTTTGATCCACCGGGTTAAACCAACCGGTCCTTCTGTTCCACTGAATGATGAGGGCTTGCAACCTTGAAAAGTTTTGTAAGTGCACCCCACACGAGGATTTGGGTTAACTGCAGCACCTCTTGCAGCCTCGACCCATAACATTCTGTCGTTCACTCCCTGATTGATGAGTTCCTGGATTTCTTGTTCCGTCATTCGGTTCAATCGCGCCATAATCTTCAACAAGAATGAAAAAAATAATTATTCACATGGAATATTATAGATGTAGTATGTATTTACAGTACATCGTAGCTTATTAATAATATGAACCAGTTATTATTATAAAAGCCTTTTCTTCTTATTAGCGTTTTATAATTATATCTAGGGTAGTACCTACCCGTTAAAGTTCATACTTAATAGCTTAGTACGAAAATCAATTACTACCACCCAAATAATATTTAACCATGGAAAATTATTGCATTTCACACTTCACTATTTTACATATGCTTATCTTACATCAAACATTAAGCAAACCACACTAGTAATATTATACAAAACATTATATGATCCCATGGTTTAAAACAACAGCGCATCATTTAACCCAAAGCGTTTGTGTTCAAAGAAATCGCTTAAAGGTTATCCTGGTTGTCTCCCTGCGTTTTGGCTGAGGAACCGAAGAGCTGGATGTCGGGATAGAACTAATAGGAATAGCGGGAATAGGTCTGGAAGTATCTGGTGGAGTTGGTGCCACAACATCCTCTCTAGACTCGGGATTTAGATTTTCCATTTCAGTAGCCTTTCGTTTCTTTCCTCGTTCGAACTTGTCTTTCGTAATTTCCTATATTTCTTCCTCCTCAGGATCACTTTCCGGTTCCTCTTCAATTGATTCATCCGGAACTTGTGAGTCTTCCCCAAAGGTATCGTTTTCATCATCAGATAGATTAATGACTGGAACACCATCTGAAGAGTCTGGTTCGGAGTCGCTGAATGTGATAATAAGTTCTAAGCCAGACATCTATCACATAACAACTAGCACGTTAATACCACATAATATTTACATATTAATTTTTAACCAACAAGGATAAGCAATAGTTTTCGAAATCAAACACGGTCAAAGTCCAGACTCACTAATGCATCCTAACAAACTCGATAAGACACACTAATGCAAATTCTCTGGTTCTCTAAGACCAACGCTCTGATACCACATGTCATAACCTGACCTTAACCATAAGGACGAATACAATAACATATGATTTCATCGCGAGGTATTGACCTCTATATGCGACATTTTTCAAAAACTGCATTCGTTTTTACAATACAAACCATAACTTTTATTACAAATACAAGGTTTAAACAACTTAATAATGATTATCGTTTAGCGATAATCTTAGACTTACAAACTTTACATGTGATAATAACAATACGACCTCCAACATATTTTACATTACAAATCATCCGATATGCAGTTTTATTTTTGACACAAATATGCATACTCAAGATCTTGCTTAAATTCAACATGTTGCAGCGGAAGCTTTTAGTTATCACCTGAGAATAAACATGCTTAAAACGTCAACATAAAGTTGGTGAGATATAGGTTTAATGCCGGCAGCGTTATAAATATAGACCACAAGATTTCATATATAAACGTTTTAATAAAAATATTCTAAGTTGTTGAGCACTTGATAACCATACTTAACATTTAATCAACGTCGCATATTCCCTTTATTATGAAATCTTACTACACCGTACCAAGTGTAGTTACCGAAACGAAGTACTGTGCAACCGTTGAATACTGGTCGTCCAGTCCGGTTGGGGTTGTCAGGCCCGATAGATCTATCAACAGGATTCGCGTTTACAATACCTCATGTAAATAATAGTTACCAAGTTACAGGGAAGTATGCCAGTGGTACAACTCAACGTAGAATATATATTTTTAATCACTTGTGTCCATAACGTAAATCATAAAATGCATGTATTCTCATCCCGAAATATTTAGAGTTTAAAAGTGGGACTATATACTCACGTTTTGCCTTGAGGGTAATAAACACGACTTGGTCTCCGATTGATATCACAAACCTAACCATATATATAATATATCAACATATTTTCTTTTCAAGTAATCGTTACATATATATATATATATACTTTTAATACTTTTAATATTTTCTTAGTCCGTAGTTAGCAGTCCGATGTTAGTGGTCCACAATTAGTTGCTTAAATAAAATAAATAAAGACCCCATCGTATTCGTATTGATTAGAATTAATCTCGACCCATGGTACCATGTTGTCAAGTGACGTGTTGCGTACATAAAGTACCGTGTTGTCAAATGACGTGTTGCGTACAATCATGAGGTCTTATGATTAATCTTCTCGTGTTGTTTACGGGTGGTCCTGAAATATATAAAATCAAATCATAAGTAAATATATATGAAATATCATATTAATTAGAAATATATGATTAATTTAATTTTTCTCCAAATATTTTCGTAGCTAAACTAGCTTCGGATACCCGATCTTGTTTTAGTCGTAGTTTCTTCATTACAACTCCGTTTTTGTTGGTTCAACTTGCCACTTCCTTGGATCGAGTCAAATTTTAAGAATATGAACTAAAAATACCTTAGGTTGTATTCGAAATCACAGGTTATAGGTCAAACTTTGGTGAAACTTATGAAGGTGATCATTTTCCATCATAAAAACAACATTTAATGATCATTTTTCTAAAAATACTTACACTTTAAGTTAAACCATGAAATTTTTATCTGTTAACATATTCATAAGAAATATCATTTTTCTAGAACATGAACTTCCAATTCAAAGCTTAAGATGGTTTTTAATTATCCAACCCAAAACAGCCCCCGGTCGCACTCCGACGACGTAGATTCAGTTTTTAAGGTGTTCTTTGTAAAACCAAGTTATATCTTGTTAAGTTAGCATATCATTATGATATATTACAGGTCTTGAAGTGTTTTAAAATTCAAGTTAGAAGGATCGATTTAGTTTGCGAACAAGTTTGAAATCATTCAAACTATGTTCTTGTTGTTAAAATTTTATACCACAAAATAAGATAGCTATATGAATATGAATTGAATAAGATTATGAATAAGGTTACTACCTCAAGTTACTTGGACAAAGTTACTGTAAGAGATGAGAAAAATCCTAGAATCAAAAGAGTGGTGGAGTTGGATTGAAAGGTTGGAAGTAAACTTGTTTACTTGGAAGGATTTTTGAAGTGTTCTTGAATGGATATTCTTATGATGATTAAGGGTTATTTTTGAAGCTAGATCTTCATGGTTATTTGCTGAGATTGTGAAGAACACTTAAGGTTCCTAAGAGTGTGTTTTTGATTAGAGAAAATGTGTAGTAAAAATGAAAATGGAATGGAGTATAAATGGTGGTGAAAAGATGTATAAATTTGTAATATTGTGCAAAAGTCTTGTAATATGCCAAATTGATTAATCATGCATGCTAAGATCCAAAATTAGCTGACTCATGGCTGCTAATAAAGTGATTGTGATGTGTATATACCAATAGTAAATACGTATAGAAGCTGGGTATGATACGAGTACATATACCCTAGATATACGTATAAAAAATCTTGAGAAAACGGAACGAGGATTCAAATATAGCTATCTTTTGTAAATATACTTATATTGTTTTATGTATATAAATCCTTTAAAAGTGATAAAATACATATCTATACGATACATGTATAAGCATTATAAGTTTTAAGTATTTAAGTCGAAGAACGTCACATATAGTTATCGTTTTGAAAACTTAAGTTAGTATTCTCAAAATATACTTATAACTCATTATTATTAGTACACAATGAGATGTTAAAACATTCTTAGATCATGTTAAATATATAAAAATACATATATATACACAAACGTATAATTATCGTATGTTATATAGTTCGTGATATCATCGGTCAAATTGGACGGTCAAACGTTGTGTAAAACTCTTTTCAAAAACATAAGTCTCAATAATTTAGATTGCTTATCATGTTGGTAAGGTTTAATTTATGTAAATATTAATCTTATAAGTGTAAAACGATCGGAAAAATCCGGGTCGTTACATCGATTGTCATTTAGCTTCGCAGGTTTGGAGCAAGATTAGGAGATGGACTAATTACAACTTACCGATTTTTAATTCTTGGTCGGATTGGATGCTTTGGTTCGAACATTGGAGTAGCTCGGAGGAAGTCAAGTCTAAGTTGCTCGTTATTGTTGCTGCTTGCATTTGGATTTTATGGCACCACAGGAATGGGATTGTGTTCAACAATCCTACAGTGAAGATTCCCGAAATTTTTGACTCTATTTATATCTTTTTTTTTTTGGATTAGATATAGGGGTAAATGTAATATGTCTTGGATTATTTGGAACGTTAATCCTTTGTAATTCGTTTGGCGGCTTCTCTAGAGTCTTTCTAGAGGGTCGGTTGTGGTATATATTTTTGCCGTTCAAAAAAAAAAAAGGATGGAGTAAACTCAGTAGTTGATGAAATTAATGAGTTTTTAGATATTATTTTAAGTTCTAAGGAAGAAAATGTAGCGTTGGATCCTGTTGACGATGAAGATTTTGAGGAGTTTCTTTGCGTTGAATTGCGTCAGATTCTGACCCAAAATGGAAACAAATAGTGGAAAGGACAAAATTACTCTCACATGCGTTGCACATGTGAGGGGTTAACAGACCCCATGTGACGGACGTTAGCCAGGGATGCCAATGGTGATAGTTAACCAAAACTCAAATTCCAACCATGCAAAAATAAAAGTTTAGGTATTATGATGCAAAAGTAAACAAACCACAGGTAACAATGCCGTAATTTTTCTAAGTTTAAAATTAATTAATATTTATGTTAATTAACTAGTAAAATGACCCGTGAAATCACGGGTTTGTTTAAACGAAACAGTTTAATGATATGTTTTAGGTATTAAGTGAACGTAAATGCTAAAGTTATTTAGTTTAATGACCCGTAAAACCACAGAGTCCGACTAAGAAACTCGTCAATTGAACATTTCTTCAAACACCTAAAATGCATATTAAACAATCCACATCCAATCATAAAAGATAATACTGATTGTCATTTTATTTTAAAATTGTAAATTAAAATATAAATTTAGAATTGGTTTCTTTCTCTCAGCTTTTATACCTTCTCGTACTCAATTCAAAATAATTAATTAAAATAATTCAAAATTATTTAATTTTAATAATTAAAATAATTATTAATAAGATTTAATAATAATAATTAATTAATAAGATTTAATTTTAATTCAAAATTATTAGATTAATGACATCACCTACCTTACTTAGATTTTTTTCTTTATATTTTTAATTTTTTCTTAACAAAGAAATTAATATAATAATGACATCATCGTTATAGCATTTTAATAGAAACTATAGATAAATAGATAGATTGGTTTAGTTTTAGTTGTTAATATTATTTGATATTAAATGATATTTATGTCCACGTTTTCTCTATATGTAAGTGTAGATACTTCTAGCCTAATAATTGGAATGAAGTGTGAAGTTTTTTTATTCTTTTTTCTTCATTAATATATTATTGTTTTTTATCATGTTTATTCTTTTGTCAATTTTTTTTTTGTTATTGAGGGTTATTATTAAGGGCCCGTTCCAACAATGATTATCAATCATTTCATATTTTTTCTATTAAAAAAGTGTATTTTCACAACTTTACATATTAATAATAGTTTTTTATTATTTTTGTTGTTATTTTTTTTATTTGTGCGAACATAACGAGAACTTTTATAAATAACAAAATATGTTTTCGAAAAAAAAAAAATTCAACGAAAGCTACAAATGAGTAACGTTGATGATGCTCGTACCTAAAAAACAGTCAAACAAACAATCTTTATCGAGCCTCACCTAATTTAAAGCGAAACATTAGATCGAACCCAATAACATACTAAACAAAAGTACCTAGCAAGGAAAGCATAATCAAACTACACCCCTATAAGCCGAAATAAACGAACTCAAAGATCAAATATCCTAAGCTAACACACCGAATTCTTTCATTTCGGCGCCTTGAACCAATTTCTTGCTTCATTTTTGAGGATTCTTATTATAAAACGGTGTGCACGGGATCTCGTTAGAATATTAAATTAGTCGTAATCGGTTCTCTCTCGGCCATGCTCGTCATCGTAGCGTCAAAAGCCTTGAAGGCCTCATCGGACATTATATAACATTCACCCGACCTCGCGAAACCGCTCTTCGTATCTACCTTGCCACCCATAAACAAGTTTTGAATGACATCCCCATAATCCAAGTCTCGTCATGATCCCTGAGTTTATAAGACCCCGAAGTGGAAGCGACATTCTTTCTCGAGCGCAAGTTCACGCCTTCAAATTAATCTCTTGAACCTTTTCTATTCAACACGTACCACGCTTTGCAATAACCATCACACGATGGGTCCTCGCGGTCACAATACATTGTCCACCCCGGCCAATCAAATTTGGTAAAGGCCTATCTTCCTTCGAACCATCTTCTCGACTTGCCTTCAATATTTCTTTTTTTCCTTCTTTGGACGAGCCAACCTATTCGCAAACGTAACGTCGTTTTCATTTACCTCACTACAATCATTCCTCGAAAGGTTAACATTTGTTTATGCCGCGTGGGGATTGATAGATTAACCACGAGACTGAATTTATCGTCTCGCGGTTTGGAGATTAGTAGCATTTTATGTCCGGTGTGTTCGCATCAAGTCGAATCACGCGACCATATTTTTTTTGAATGTCATATTGCCTCGCAGGTTTGGTCTAAAGTTAGGAGGTGGATTGATTGCAATATGCCGGTGTTCAATTCTTGGTCAGACTGGATGCTTTGGTTCGAACATTGGAGTGGGTCGGAGGAAGTCAAGACGAAGATTTATACGATTGTAGCAGCTTGCATTTGGTTGCTTTGGAGATATAGAAACGGGTTTGTTTTTAATAATCAATCCATGAAGGAATCCGAGCTTTTTGATTCTATTTGTAATTTTTCTTATTATTGGATTAGATATAGGGAAAAATGTAATGTGTCTTGAATTTCGTGGAACGTTAATCCGTTGTATTTGGTGGCGGCTCCTCTATAGTCTTTCTAGAGCGTCGAGTTTTTTATATAATTTTTGCCGTTCAAGAAAAACAATCATTCATAACTCCACTATTGACAGACACGGGGCCCGACCCAATTCCACTAGCATGCAGAATACTCCCCATGATAACAACAGGATTACGAGTAGTACAATTTTCCGAGTTGGACTTTTCAACACTTTCCACATCAATATCTATAGGTCCAAGATCCTTCTTAACACTTTCAATACTACTAACCATCTCATCCAATTTTGCAATATCATCATAGAAAGGTTCACCAACCAAACCAACTTTATATATTATTAATTATTAATTAATTAATATATAATGGAGTTACTTATATTAAACTATTCACTGGATTTTGTAGTCAGTGACAAGGGTTTACAATGTGTTAAGATGTGTTTAAAGGTTAAATATAAGTGAATGAGAAATCAAATTTTAAATTTGAGTGTTTTCTGCAAAATATGAAGTGTTCCAACTTGTTCCACATGAGTGAGTGAACTTATTATTCGTTTAAAATCTAAATGAAGTATTACATAATAAAGACACCTACATCTCAAAAAATTCAATATATAAAAACTAGAAAATATATATGAATATATATAACTTGATTAAACATTCAAGTAATTAAAATCTCAACAAGCTGGAAGATCATCAGGTGGGGGAGGCAATCTTTGAGAAGGTAATGAACCACTCTTCACAATGAAACCTGAAGCAAGACCCCATGAAGTATGCTCTTCAAGATGACAATGCATAAACCATACTCCCGGATTATCCGCATTGATCCGAATAGCAGCCCATCCGCCCATTGGTACTCCAACCGTGTTCCTTTCGGGCGGGTCAACAAGATTATATCTTGCAGGATCCTTCTTGACATCAAAATTCCCCAATCCCATACCCACAACGAAAAAGTTATGACCATGTATATGAATCGGGTGATTTTCAGCATTTAAAAAGTTCGTATCTTGAAGTACTATTTCCAACTTAGTCCCGTACTCAACCGCAAAAAGCTTCGTACCAAACTCCGGATTTAAATTTTGTGTCAATGGATCACCTCCTGTATAATCAAAAACGGTCGGGGGCTTTTGTGGAAAATCTTGTGAGTACTGCTTTGAAGAATCGTTTTTGTAATGCCATTCAAGTATAGAGTTCAAGGGCCGAACGAACGATTGGTTGTTCATGGAAGCTGAAAATCGTTTCCCATTATACCCTTTACAAATTTGGTTAGGAGGACAATCTTGAAGGTTAAGACTTATGGTGATAACGACACGTTTATCAATCCCTTTTGGTACTGCGCAAGGGTAAAGCGCGTTTCCAAGGCTTTTAAGTTGACTTACAAATTTGGTAGCAAATGCATGATCTTCCATAAGAGGAAGATCATGAGGCAAAATAAGATCAGATGGTTTCGGAAGAGCCATATTTTGTGCTAATGTTCCTTTATATTTTAAGAAACCGATTGTAGTAGACTCGTCGAAAGGGAAAACAGATGTAAGGTAAGGCCTAGCTGCCATTACAAACAATCCGTTTGAATTGCGGTTGTTTTGATCTGCAGTGAGGAGTACAGTAGATGTTTGTCCTGGAGTGATCAAGATCGATTTAGTATCGAACGGTTTAGTGTATGACGCATCGATTTCAACTACTCTAAGTGTATGGTTGGCTATTGTGAAAAATAGTTCATCATTGAGTGCTGCGTTGATAATTCGAAGCATGTAAGTTTTCCCCTGTTCCACCGTTTGAATAAATGTATCTGCACACAAAAACCACATAGTTTTGAGCATGTTGCACGTAAGTTTCACGAGTTCGTAATTCAACAGGTTCAATAAAATCTTTGCCGTTCAAAGGAAAAATAAAAAATTCAACAGGTTTTATAGGAATATATAACTTCATATTCATATAGCATCAGCGCGTTTGGTCTTTAGATATGTTCGCCTTGTCACAGGTTTAATTTGGGTAAGTCAAGTTTTAAGTTAATGGTGTAAATTTGACAGATTATCTTTTACAACTTGCAAATTGTGAAGCAATTACGCTTGTATAAAAAAATCTCTACTAAAATTAAGAGTGTTTGTCATGTTATTTTCTGTAAGGACTGCAACTATTAATTAAGTTAAATTTGCTTGAGTGAGCCTTTATTACATTTGATGGGTCAAGATCAATGGGGAAGTAACCAATCGGGAGAAGCGGGGGAAGCAAATTTTTTTTTTTTTTCGTTTTTTGAAAAAACTTTGTTCACGAACATTATAGATTAGATGAAAATAAGAACATTTAGAAAAGACACTTCGTGATGAATGTTATTATTTTGACGGAAAAACAGTCGACAAAAATAACATTCAAGATAATATTGTTCCTGAAGAATGTTAACTTTTTTTCTCTCCATGTTTTGTGAAGTAAAATTTAGCCCGATTTAGGGTTTAGGGTTTGGTGTTTTGGGTTTATTCCATAAACCCAAAACACCAAACCCTAAACTCTAAACCCTAAACTCTAAACCGTTCGTGTTAAAAACTCAATCTAAATCCTAAATCTAAACCCTAAATTTCTAAACCCTAAACCCTAAATTTCTAAACCTTAATATCTAAACCCTATAAACCCTAATATCTAAACCCTAATATCCAAACTCTAATGTCTAAAACCTCAACATACGCTCGAAAAACACGATAAATGTTATATATTACTTCTTCGAGCGTTTTCCCGCCAAAATAATAACATTCATCACGAAGTGTCTTTTCTAAATGTTCTTATTTTCATCCAATCTATAATGTTAGTGAACAAAGTTTTTTTAAAAAACGAAAAAAAAAATTTGCTTCCCCCGCTCCCCCGATTGATTACTTCCCTCTTGATCCTACCACTACATTTGATAGCCAGCCAAAGATATGTATAAAATTTTATCATTTATAATTTTAGCATTTCTAAATTAATTAACTAATAAATAAAACTCCATCAGTCACGAATCAATAGTGTTGTTTTGACGTGGTGGGTGAGTAATTGCCTATTTAAATAAATAAATAATAAAATGATAATTAGGAAAACATGGGAGTAATTTCCTTTTTTAATAAATACTGTAATAAAATAATAATTAGGAAAACATGTAGTCAAATGAATCCTTGTCTATGCTAAGTTTGGAAGCTATGTTAGTAAGTCTTTGTACCTTTGACAGAGCAAGGATAGAGTAGCCCAGGAAGACCATTAATGGTATAAGCATCTGATGAGTTTGGGCCATTACCATATTTGGACATTTCTTCTTCTATTCCTTCCACCGGCAAGTTCCACCATTCTCCTAAGAATCATAATCATAAATTTAAGTCAATAATGCAAACTTTATAAAGTTAAAGGTCAGAAGTGTAATTTCGTTTTTTTAAAAACCCAAAATAGGATATAATATGTACATACAAGTCGAGAGTCGAGCTCTACTAACTCACAAGTAATTCGACTCTTTTACAATCCTACTACCTAAATATGTGACAATTAATATTAATATTACCATTACTATTACTATTACTATTACTATTACTATAACTATACATTCTAAAGGTGGTATTTGGTGTTGCAAAGATATTGCTTCATTCCTCCAAACTTCACTGTAGAAACCAACATGCTTAACGACAACATACTCACACACCTTTCCCCCACCAACCCCCGCTTTTTTTTTTTTTTTCATTTTTTTATTTCACTCCTTACACCTAACAACTTTTTCCTTTTTGCATAAAAAAGGTAGCCAACAAATAATGTAGTGAGATATAAGACTAAAAAGTTAATCAACAAAAAATGCATATACAAACAAAAATTAATGTGTTTACTATATGTGCCCGGTAAACACTTGTAGTTAGTTGAATGATTAAGAGTAACAAATGTACGTAAAATAGGGAGTTTAATTCTATTTAGTTGTTTCCTTTTACAAGTTGTCAATTATTTTGATACTAATATACATTGTAAGGTGGAGATTTATTATGTGACTAAGGAAAAATTATTATTATTATTAATACTATTATTGTAACATTGTTAATGTGTTTTTCTATTTTATTTGTCTTACAAAAGGGCGTTATATTTTTCCCCTTTGCGTTTTCCTTCCCCGTGCCCGGCAACGCGGGTCCACCAACTCTCGTTTTATTTGATTTGTTGCTCTTATTTTGCAGTCTTTTTTCGTTTTCTACTTTTCTCTTTGGTCTGCACCAATTATTTTGACATAAAATAATAAATTCTTATATTATATTTCAACACATGCTTCTCACGTATGATATGTTTATATTGCAACAATAGTGAACCAGTTGCGAAATCAAATCAACCAAATTTTATATTGAACTTTTTTTTAAGTGGGTTTAGAATCATTGATGAGATAGAAATCACTCAACCGATCATTTTCCACGCACACACGTGTTTTTGGACAGAAACCCAAACCGCATAACACGGACCCTGATCCGTCAATTCATACATGCATGTGGATCGGGTCGAATTCCTGCTCGGTGGCGGAACTTGAACCCGACCACAGGTGGGGCGGGTGAAAAAAATTATTAAATTTTCATTACAACAGGGTCAAACACACACACAAAAAAACTTATTTTTTAGTAATTTTTTTAATGTAATTTTTTTTTTAAATCCAGCTGGACGGATGAGCAGTCCTGTCTACACAAAGGTCCGCCCCTGATTCCTGCGTGTAGGTGGGTAAAACCTCTTATGCTCCTTGCTTTTTACATAGCCATAGATTGACCCTTGACCTCAATCGTGCCCAATATGCTCAACGTATTGAGGTTGAAGCATTGGGCCACGAAGACAGTTCGTATATTTAACATGTTGAATATGATTACCAAATATAATTGGGATTTCAGCTTCGATTGGCACTGAAAATGGATACGGCATACGAGGATATATAACGAAGGAACCATAAATCGTGGCTCGTTGCCAAGCAATATGAGCATGCCACCAAAGCGTTCCCCTTTGGCCCGTAACCGTGAATTTATATGTATAGCTCTGACCCGGTCTTATGGGACATTGTGTTACATATGCTGGACCATCTGCCCATCCAGTTCTGTATTGTTTGATTCCATGCCTGCTCGGAATAGAACAGAACATAACACGACACAACACACCATCTATGAGTATTACTACATTTTGTGATTAAAGATTTCATTTTATAATTAATGCAAAATAAGAACTTACCAATGGATAGTTGTGTTTATGGCAACGTAATTAGTAACCTTAATCTCCACATTATCGCCTTCATTTACAGCTATTGTTGGTCCTGGATACTCTCCATTCACTGTCAATATGGCTTTACTACTGCATAAACGAGTTATGTTCTTCCACTCAACCTGAAAATTAATGATACATTTGTTACACTTTTAAACATTCGATTTCTAGCTTATTGTTATAAATAGAATGTACAGATATAAGAAATAGAGAGAGATGGTACATTGAACTTAAATCGTTTCGAGGTAGAAGATGAAGATGAATAAGAAGGTACAATTGTTGCAAGCAATGATACAATGAAAATTGCTGAGACAACATATTTTTGATACATTTTGTATTTCGAAGTATCTAAGTTTAATATAAACTGCATGCCCCAAAAGATTCTATATATATAAGCACACCACTAGAATTGGCTACTTTCCCATTTATTAGTATACGTTTTACTGTATAATTTGGATTCTTGAGAACTTATACATAATTAAAAAAGAATGCTAGCAAATCATTATGACTCGAAAAGGTAAATCGGTCGCTAGGTAGTTTGTTTGGGTGTTTTTCGTTTATTTTCTAAAATTTCATTTCGTATTGGTGTTGTATTCGTCTGTGTAGTGGTGCTTATTCATGTTTATGTTCCGGTATTGTTGCTTTGTTCAGGTTGCTCAAGGTTCGAGTTTAGTTAGCTTTTGCTCATTATTTAGTATTTTGAGATCGTTTGTTACTTCCGAGCCTTGTAGTGGTTTAAGTTTCGATTATAACTTTGTTCGTTCGTTTCATCATGAAAAGATTCGTTTTATTATTATCGTTATTTTTGTAAAAAAAAAAAAAAGTCCATTACAATATAATTGAAATAAAGATTGTTCAATGGTCAGAAATTCATTTCTTAAAAGGTACGGTACTGTGTATTCAGATGCTTCCTTCAATATGTTACAAAAACAATAATAAAATGACAAAATTGTCAAAATCATTCATGTGTTTGTTCATTTTTGCCTTTTTCATCCATGTATTTTAAAAACTGCAATTTTCATCTTTAATAGTGTAAATGTGTCCCAATTTAGTTCATAATGACATTTTTCAGTCTCAATTTCGTCTCCGTGTTAAGTGAGGGATCCACGTAGTATTCCATATTTCTATGGGGAGTCCAAATCATTAACGGATGTTAAAAATTTCGTTAAAATTCGTCGCCCGAGGTCCCAAAGTCTTAGAGGAACGAATCTAATCACCAAACATTATAATCTTATTTCTACTTCACAATTTCAAAATCTTTTAAATCTCCAAAAGCAAAACGTGTACAAACCCGATTACGAATTTTGGAAGAGGACATGGATAGATATTTTTTATTAAAGGTATTTGTCGTGCTTACGTGGGTGGCAAATCACCAAAATTACCATCGCCACTAGTTTAACAAATAACTCGGATAAGATCTAAATTAAACTACAATAGAACCCATTTCATTTAATCGAACAACTTCGATCAACTCATTAGCCGACAACCTGCAATTTTTTCGGTAAACCTGAAAATAATTTGACCTAAAGTTGGGTTTTATGTGCAACAGGAGCAACCAAAATCGCTTCCGTGAACAACTCAAGTCGCCACCGAAGTCGCAGTGTACATGTATCGACTTATTTTATGTTTACGATTCCTTTTCTTTAAAGTTTCTTTCCCAAAATGGGTTGTTAAATGGGTTTTAATTTTTAAAAATGGTGGTGATAAGTTTTTTTTGTTATAGTGCTCATGATTTTAATGTTTATAAGAACATAGATCTAATGAATGTGTTGAAATGTGGTTACGAAGATAAATAAAGTATGAGTCATAGTTTATTTTTGGTTCTTACGAACATATTGTAACAACCCTCACTTTTCGACTTCTAAATTACTGAATTAACCCTAGGGTTATATGTCTGACTATATGTATTAAGGGTTGTAATATACAATTAAATATTGACCGAATAGTAATTTTTAGTCAACAATGTACGCTTAAATAAATAATATATTATTAATTTATATAATTTGACATAATTTAACTAAGTATATAAACTTTGTATCACTTTTATTATTTAGTTAATGTATTATATATTTAACTATATAATAAATCCAATTATATATAAATGTAATAATATTTACAAACTTACTAAAACTATAGTTTAATAATTAAAATCATAATTATTATTAAAAATACAAAATACCGAATTATTTATTATTTTTATGCAAAATTTGTATTTATTAATTAAATAAAACAAAAATTAAAAAAATAAAAAAAAAATATTATTGACAAATATTCTTGGAAAAACATTAAATAAATTTGTTTATTTACATAAAAAAAATCCTTAAAATAAATAAAAAATAAATAAATAAATAAATAAATAAATTACTTTTTAATTAAAAATTTTAATGAAAAAACTACTTTTATTATTTTATTTTGTGCATTATTCCATGACCTAACATTTAATACTTTTTAATTTTAAAATCTCATTAAGAATTAAATATTTCTTTTTCTTTTAATTATTTTATTCTTTTTACCTAATTTTTTCAAGTATAAATACCCCTCATTTCTCATTCAAACTCACACCAAAATTTCTCTCATTCTCTCTTTGAAGAATTACTACTAATAAGTATTCTTTTCTTACTTTTTATTTTTTTTACTTTTTACTTTTTACTTTTTACTTTTTACTTTTTACTTCGGTTATTATTTTTACCGAAATATGTAAATAATGTTATAAATTATATGCAATTAAAAATAAAATAAATAACATGTATACACTATTACTATTACTAGCACCTATAACCTACTACTTATATTGTAACATAAAAACATTTTGGGATATGTATTAGAGATGTATAGATCTTCGAACTTTCTTGACGAATGGTTTCTATGAGATTCTAGGCAGAGGGTTTGGATTTCCGATTTAAAGGGTCCTATGGCTCAAGCCCCTAGATCTAAATTAGCCATTCGAAGGGAAAGGGGTGATTGGAAGCTTATCTAATACGGCAAGTATCCTAAAATGGAAAACACTGATAAAAGTAGAAACTCTCTAGTCATAGAAACTTAGTAAAATAAGAAACTTTCTAAAAATGGAAACTTTATAAAAATAGTAACTTACTAGGAATAGAAACTTAGTAAAACAAACTATACTTAAACACATACTTAAACTTAAACATGGGCAAAATACTTAACTACTCTTAAATGTCAATAGGTTGACTTTCCTGCTCACTCGTTCAACTCTTTATTCCGAGGAATAACACTCTCTCTACTTACTAAGGTGAATTCATAGCCCCTCTTTATTGCTAGCAAACTTACTTACTTTTACTTGGGGTGAGACACATGCTGTTTTTACTTTTTACACTTTAGACACAAGTACCAAACTATTAAACTATGCTATACCCGGCTATGTCCGACTAAGTCCCTACAGTGATATTTTTAATTGCTGCGGCATGCTTAATTATTGGGGGTAGGCCTATCGGGAGTAACGTCCCCGATACATTTGACCAAGTCATTGTATTACTTAATAATGAAATTAAACCGACAAGGACAGACACAACTTGTCATAGGGCAAACTTGAACGTTTAGTCTAAATATCACGCATTGGCATAACTTTTTGATCATGCAGGAGATCAACTTTACAAACTAAATCTTGTGGTCTAAAACAACGACAAACTTTTTGTTAAACCTATGAACTTTACTCAACCTTTTTGGTTGACACTTTAGCATGTTTTGTCTCAGGTGCTGTTTGATACAAGCTCTTATACTTACTGCTTATGTGATGCTACTTGGACATAGGATCAAGAGATATCGCATTTATTACTTCTGCATGTGAACATTTACGATATTGTTATTCCTGTCATTGTAACGACATTTCATTTTTCGCTGCGTACTCATTAAAGTTAAATTCATCATTTAGTATTGTTCTCGTTTATTATAATATGTTGGTATGTTTTGATAATAGTGACGTTCCTTCCAGACCCTATTGGGAGGACGTTACAGATTGGTATCAGAGCATAACCAGACTGTTATAGAGAACCAGGATTGCATTTTTATGTGTGCCTTACTTGTTAGCTAGGGTGCCTTAGCAATCTAGAAAACTATAACATTTCCTGCCTTAGAATTAAAGCACTTAGGATTGCTCCATAATCTTAACGATTATGCTTTAATATACTTGACTTAAAGATTCTAATCAAAATCTCTTTCCTAATATTAGGATGTCTAATTCTCATCAAGCGAACAAAATGAATCTTTTCGAGCCAACCGAAAAAGATACTGAAAGATCTTCCACTGAAAGACCAGTCCAAAGCCCACCTTATGGCTTTGGTGGTCCTCCATCACCAAATTATAGCCCAAATACTAATCTTGATTCACATGGGTCTCCTCAATACTATCCAACCCCAAGAAATAAAGACAAGAGGAAACGTCTTGAAGAAACTGGCCCGTCAAAGAAAAGATCCTGATCTCCTTCCTACGATGAAGTTGATGTCATGTACGAGATCATGAATCTGCGAAGAACTACCGAAGGCCTAATTCGCCGTATTGCAAGGATCGATGCTCAAATGAAGGAAAAAGACCTAGCGATCAAGAAGCTCATGAAGGAAAATGCTGAGCTAAAGAAAGAGATTATATACATACATTTGTTTTATCCCATGACCGATGTGGGTAGTTTGCACCCTTACAAGAAATGCCCGATGGGGGAAGCAATATCTCTCCTACCTAAGAGAAGATGTTGACTTTAGATTGAAGATGGAGGAAAATCGCGTGAATAATCAACTTTCTATGAGGGACCAAAAGTACCATGTAATCAACAATGATGTTTCCAATCTTTATGATAACATCGAGTATCTTTATGAGGAACAAAAGGAGAAGAACGACAAGTTTGAGAAGTTTATGAAGGAGGTTGAGGACGAGAAGAAGAAATATGAAGACTACTTCAATCTTAATATTTCCTAGTTATTTTCTATCTATGCAAAGGCTAGGCCTTAAACTATTTCTATCCCCGAATCGTGTAATAAGAAGGCTTGTTTAAAGCCTTGTTCTTAATAAAATAAAGTGTTTCGTTTATATCATATTCATCTTTATTCCACTTAATTTTTTTTTCAAACTTATGACCTATCAAGTTTATCAAACTTCTATATGTTATTGAAGATAATGGTTCATCCACAAGCTCCTGCTACTACTTCAAACACTCACGTATCTTATGCCTTTATGCATCGGTTTGCGAACCGGAAAATATTATTGGGTTATCACAGTATACGAATTGAAATTCTTTAATCAATATCTGGTTACAAATCTCAACACGTCATACCACCATTATTACATAAATGGTTGACACATCATATCTTATCATATATTATCATGTCTATAAACTTTGTCTACCACTTATCCTAAATTTCCTCCGTAAATTACGGAAATCTTTTTGCTATAAATACGTATTCAAGGAGACGAATACATCATTCGGTATTCAATACCCATTTCATATCAAACCCTATTCCAAACATATAATATGAATTTCTCAAACTCTTCAAGCTCCCACGGCAGTGTAACCGGAACAAACGAACCAATCAGCCATCATCTATTCTGGATGAATTGGGGATGGGTTCGTAGCTGACTCAATCAATGGAGACAAGAAGAAGGTGATCCCTTCCACCAACCGAATTCACCTCTTGGCGAAGAACCTGAAGCGCTTACCGGCGAACCAGTCTGAAACACCATTTTCTCTCTTCTTTCCAGGGTATCCCGTCACGAATATATAATATCGAAGATTCTAGATCTTATTCACCCCCTTGTTCCAACCACCAATCATCCCGGAATAATAGAAGAAGTCAACGAGCTTCGCGCTCGAGTAGTGGCTCTGGAAAATCTGGTGCGAAACCTACGAACACCAGCAGCAGCACCAG
This sequence comes from Rutidosis leptorrhynchoides, assembly GCF_046630445.1. Classification (NCBI taxonomy): domain Eukaryota; kingdom Viridiplantae; phylum Streptophyta; class Magnoliopsida; order Asterales; family Asteraceae; genus Rutidosis; species Rutidosis leptorrhynchoides. Next base: position 29,445,226 of record NC_092333.1, read on the forward strand.
CAGCATAACCAGCATCACCACCAGTACCATCAACATCACCACTAACAGCATCAGCTTCATCAACAACAACATTCGCATCCCCCGCCTCAACAACACACTCAGTACCTCAAACATCAACATGATACGCCCCATAGATACCAAGGAATATTAGCAATAAAGAGTTAAGATGTATTGACTCATTCTTCGTGAAGAATTATATATGTATACCTTATATATATATGATTTGGAACAATAATAAATCTTGTCGTACTAAGCAATTACGTGAGAATCTCAACTAGTATGTACTACTTGGTTAATTCATATCACTAATATGCTATGATGTACACCCTTCGCTAATGACTTAACAATTGTTAATCACTGCTTCAGCACAATAAACTCCATTTCATAATAAATCAAGTATAACGATGAATGTATTGATTCATAACTTCATTAGCGAAATATTTCGCAACAATTACGAAATCTCTAAGATTTTGGAGATTATTTACTCTCGTTCCAAACCGCAAATAAAATGAGTTTAATATATATTAACTCATTAAATCCATGATTATATCTGAAGAATACATATATGAACGTATATCTTCATAAAGATTGTAAAAACTGTTAATTGTGAAAATATTTTAACGGGTAGGTAATACCCGAGAAATATTTACATCTCACATAAATACACTGTACATTCTTCAATTTCGATTCATAAATCATTAATTATACTCACTGCCTTCACTGTGATACACAATCATTTTCATACAAATTTAATTACACATTCTGAAATTAACATACCAGAATTCAAGTAAAGCTTTAGCAGGTGTTATCTTCCTAAAGATCACTACATTCATGAATTATATTCATTCGTATTCTATGATGAATTATCACATCAAACCACTGAAATTATCATCAACAACGCCTATTCGTTAACCATTAGATCCGTTGACGATTACAATCAGCGTTTAATCATCTAAAAAAAATAAAATTTCTTGAAACCATCTCGGATTGATAACCAATGATTCAGATATGGTAGCATTAAATGCAGAGGAAACAAAAGAATTTTCCTCATCATTGGAACTTAGAAATTCTGAGATATCACTGTATCTTTCGTTATAAATATCCTCTATATTTCTGAAGATATCTTTATAACGATTCTTGTCAGCAATTAATTATCTCTTTGCGATATCTTTATCACATCATAAAGGAAACTCTTTTAGTTTCTATATTCTGTAAAGTTCAAGTTTAAATTATGAATGATTTAAAGTAGTGTTGGGAATTGAAGCATGAGTTAGTATAATATAATGATGTCAGGCCAACGTGATTATATTACAGTAAGTCATGCCAAATTTTTAATGGAAGATGATGATTCATAGACTTTATAATCATCATTTGCCATGTTACACGACTCTTATCTATTTAAACTCTAAACATATCAAGAAAATATTTTTCTTGATAATTCGGTCTTTTCCGGATATTCTGGTAATATGACAAATCAAATCGTGCTATTACCTTTCCATCTGCTTTGAATATCATGATCATTCGAAACTTCATACCTACGAATTCTGGACCGTTACTTGCTTTACAAAAGCATGAAGCTTCGACATATAAGGGAAAATATAAATCCCGATAACAACACTGAAATTACAAACCGTGTATATCAATACGTATAGCAATATAAAGACACGGAAGAACTAAAAACATAATAAATTCTAGAGCATAGTAGAAGTAAACAGACTCCTCTAGTGGGAGTTGGAAAAGAAGGATGATTGTGGCGATAACCAATATAATGTCAAAGACAAGAACTGGATTGAGCATATTAACAAAACTTTTGGAAGTATGAATTGAGAAAGAAAGTATATAAGTGGTGAAGATAATGAAACGGAAGAAGCTAATTTATAGCAAAAATTTCAGACACAGCAATCGAGGCAATTCACCGCCTTTAATTAAAGAAAATCCTAATTTCTGTAATTACCGGAAAATCAAATCTTATAAAGATTTCAAAGATTTTTTTAATTCCTTGAAATTCGGAAATCAATCGTAACTACGTCAAAAGTTAAGGCAAACATTTAATTTTCTCATTTACTCTTTTACGATAGCTTCGTTTATACTCTTTCTATAATCGAATTACTTTATCCATATTATTTAATGTCGATAAAACTCTAATTCATCATTCTTGTTATAAAGAATGACGATCTCTATCAAATTTCATGACTATGATTTTCATGAACTCCTCTCTGTTTTGTCTGCCTAATATTGCAGCATAAACGCTCAAGGTTTTAAATGAGCTCAATATTATTCATAACACATTTCATGTATCCAATTTACTGAAATGACTTGCATAACATTATCATTTTGAATGATCTCTGCATTAATGATAAAATGCACTTCGTAGAAGAACCTATAGAGATTATGGTTTGTATGACTTAAACGCTTGAAACAAAATAATATTCTATCATTTGGAAAACACGCAAGGCCCCGAACATACCTGGGAACGTGAAGACCAAATGAAACAGAAATATCCCCATCTCTTCTCAACCGCTGATGCATCCGAGAAGTCTACCTAAAACTTCGGGACGAAGTTTTTATTAACGGAGAGGTACTGTAACAACCCTCACTTTTTGACTTCTAAATTACTGAATTAACCCTAGGGTTATATGTCTGACTATATGTATTAAGGGTTGTTATATACAATTAAATATTGACCGAATAGTAATTTTTAGTCAACAATGTACGCTTAAATAAATAATATATTATTAATTTATATAATTTGACATAATTTAACTAAGTATATAAACTTTGTATCACTTTTATTATTTAGTTAATGTATTATATATTTAACTATATAATAAATCCAATTATATATAAATGTAATAATATTTACAAACTTACTAAAACTATAGTTTAATAATTAAAATCATAATTATTATTAAAAATACAAAATACCGAATTATTTATTATTTTTATGCAAAATTTGTATTTATTAATTAAATAAAACAAAAATAAAAAAAATAAAAATAAAATATTATTGACAAATATTCTTGGAAAAATATTAAATAAATTTGTTTATTTACATAAAAAAAATCCTTAAAATAAAAAATAAATAAATAAATAAATAAATTACTTTTTAATTAAAAATTTTAATGGAAAAACTACTTTTATTATTTTATTTTGTGCATTATCCCATGACCTAACATTTAATACTTTTTAATTTTAAAATCCCATTAAGAATTAAATATTTCTTTTTCTTTTAATTATTTTATTCTTTTTACCTAATTTTTTCAAGTATAAATACCCCTCATTTCTCATTCAAACTCACACCAAAATTTCTCTCATTCTCTCTTTGAAGAATTACTACTAGTAAGTATTCTTTTCTTACTTTTTATTTTTTTTACTTTTTACTTTTTACTTTTTACTTCAGTTATTATTTTTACCGAAATATGTAAATAATGTTATAAATTATATGCAATTAAAAATAAAATAAATAATATGTATACACTATTACTATTACTAGCACCTATAACCTACTACTTATATTGTAACATAAAAACATTTTGGGATATGTATTAGAGATGTATAGATCTTCGAACTTTCTTGACGAATGGTTTCTATGAGATTCTAGGCAGAGGGTTTGGATTTCCGATTTAAAGGGTCCTATGGCTCAAGCCCCTAGATCTAAATTAGCCATTCGAAGGGAAATGGGTGATTGGAAGCTTATCTAATACAGCAAGTATCCTAAAATGAAAAACACTGATAAAAGTAGAAACTCTCTAGTCATAGAAACTTAGTAAAATAAGAAACTTTCTAAAAATAGAAACTTTATAAAAATAGTAACTTACTAGGAATAGAAACTTAGTAAAACAAACTATACTTAAACACATACTTAAACTTAAACTTGGGCAAAACACTTAACTACTCTTAAATGTCAATAGGTTGACTTTCCTGCTCACTCGTTCAACTCTTTATTCCGAGGAATAACACTCTCTCTACTTACTAAGGTGAATTCATAGCCCCTCTTTATTGCTAGCAAACTTACTTACTTTTACTTGGGGTGAGACACATGCTGTTTTTACTTTTTACACTTTAGACACAAGTACCAAACTGTTAAACTATGCTATACCCGGCTATGTCCGACTAAGTCCCTACAGTGATATTTTTAATTGCTGCGGCATGCTTAATTATTGGGGGTAGGCCTATCGGGAGTAACGTCCCCGATACATTTGACCAAGTCATTGTATTACTTAATAATGAAATTAAACCGACAAGGGCAGACACAACATGTCATGGGGCAAACTTGAACGTTTAGTCTAAATATCACGCATTGGCATAACTTTTTGATCCTGTGGGAGATCAACTTTACAAACTAAATCTTGTGATCTAAAACAACGACAAACTTTTTGTTAAACCTATGAACTTCACTCAACCTTTTTGGTTGACACTTTAGCATGTTTTGTCTCAGGTGCTGTTTGATTCAAGCTCTTATACTTACTGCTTATGTGATGCTACTTGGACACAGGATCAAGAGATATCGCATTTATTACTTCTGCATGTGAACATTTACGATATTGTTATTCCTGTCATTGTAACGACATTTCATTTTCCGCTGCGTACTCATTAAAGTTAAATTCATCATTTAGTATTGTTCTCGTTTATTATAATATGTTAGTATGTTTTGATAATGGTGACGTTCCTTCCAGACCCTATTGGGAGGACGTTACACATATGATGAATTCATGAAACGGTTTGTATACAGAGAATGAATTCATGAAAGATTAAAATGAAGAACCTTTTCAATCGAAGTCTTTTAATGTTCGTTAGCGATTTGGACTCCCCCGTGTACTTTGGGGACATGGGCAGGGGCAAAGCTTTATTAAGGAAGGAGGGGCCCCTCGCCCCTCCAAAAGTTTCAGTAAGTAATATTATTTTGTAGCCCTTTGAGTTACGGACGTTTGGACTTTTGAATCAACTAAATCGGACTCTCTATGAAGAAGATATGACGAAAATGGTGAAGGCGCACATATTTTGTTGTCATCAACAATCTACTTCATTCTTTCATATCTCTTGGGCATTTTTACCTTGAAATCAAGTTTAAAACTAAATTTAAGAAGTTACCTTAGATGGTGTACAATTAGGATCGAGATTGTCACCTAAAATGTATATAAAATATGCAATTTTTTTCACCAAAGTTAGCGTTTTTCCTTGCTAAAAAACATATTACACATTAGACAAAATTTGGCCCCCCAACCGCAACGTTCAAGCTCCGCCACTGGACATGGGGTGGCGAATTTTAAAAAAATTTATAACGTTCGTTAATGATTTGGACTCCCTGTAAAAATTTGGCATACTACGGGGATCCCTCACTTAACACGGGGACGAAATTGGAAATGAAAAATGTCATTAAAGACTAAATTGGGACACATTTACACTATTAAGGATGAAATTTGTAGTTTTTAAAATAAATGGATGAAAAGGGCAAAAACGAACAAACACCTGGATGATTTTGGCAATTTTGTCAAATAAAATACTTCAGACAAAAATTTAAATCACTCATAGAAGTGGACTGCGTCGAAGTGACATTAAAACATTTTTCTATAAGACTTTATTTATTCGAAGAATAATATATTTACTAAAATGGACGTAAATACTTCTCCGTTCCATTACAAGTATTCACTATTGACTTTTCAAATTCTTTCTTTGTCAACTTAATTGTAAATATTTATAATTATGTTTATGATATTTAATTAAATTTTTATGTTTGAAACCAATGTTGCAAAAGACGTGAGACGGGGTCGAGACGGACATTGACCAAAGTTGACTATTAAATATATAAGTATATAAATGTATATATGTGTACATATTTTGTGATAACCCGTCCAAATCCATTTGGACGAATACATCATTCATCGATTTCACAGTGAGGTACTGACCTCTACATGATACGTTTTGTAAACATTGCATTCTTTTAAAAAGGCACACCATAATTGAATATCAAATTCCAAGGTTTTTGACGTTTGATGATTTCTACATATAGACAATCACCGTAAATAATAGTTTACAATACTACATCCGTTGATAATGCAGTCAAAATAAGATACATGGTGATGATTTTGTGAATGCAACGTTTTCTCGAATAAAGCATGTATGACTCCATGCACATAGCATGTATCACATATAAGCAAACAGCGGAAGACTTCTAGGAACCTGAGAATAAACATGCTTAAAAGTGTCAACACAAAGGTTGGTGAGTTCATAGTTTTAATGTTGCGCATAATCTGTATGTAAAGGTGGATCACAAGATTTCAGTTGTTTCATCCAGAAACGTTTATAAAAATATTCTACAAGATTGAGCACCCTGGTAACTAAGCTTTAACGTTATAATAAGTACCCCTGTTTTAACATACTTGCAACCAACATGTACAATACACGCAATCCAACATGTACTAAACTCAAATAGTATACGTCTGTTTTATAGTTCAGGCTAGGGTTTCTATACCTGAAACAGACGGGGATGTCAAGCCCTATGGATCCATATATAACTACTCGCGCCCACCAGTTCTTATAACCGGCAGTTACTAGTTACCAAAGCTAAGAGATTTTCGGTTCAAACTCGGTGTAGAATTTAGTATGTACTTGTATCCATTGCGTTTAAAATAAAGTGAATGTATTCTCAGCCCAAAAATATAGATTGCAAAAGCAATTAAAAAGGGAGCAAATGAAACTCACCTTAGCAGCACATAAGGTCATTCACCGAAATGTGACTGAAACTCGGAATGCAAAATAACCGTAGATCTCAACCTAGAGAACATATGTTGGTCAATACATGTCTAACAAGCTAGGTCGGGTCATAGTGTATCACAATCCTAATGCTCGAGACCGACATGCAAAAGTTAACAAAAGTCATCTCAAAAGTCAACCTGACCCAATATGATCTTTAAATCTATATATACATGTTTATTATATTAACATAATATAGGTCTTGATAGTTGAACGAATTTATAGTTTATCAAACTCAAAACATTATTTATTTCAGGAGTTATATTATATTTGAATGATCATAGCAATTGAATATATTTTAACATTTCATATAGTTTCCCAATACTTGTAAAATCAGACTATAGTTTTTATAAGGCTTTAAAATTTGATAAAACAGTCAACTTGACAATTGTTCAACGAGACGTGTCTTATATAAGAATTCATTTACTCGACTAATAATATTTGGAAATTCAATTTATCAATCTCATAAACAAGTTGTTTAAATATCAATTTACAGTTTCAAACACAATTTCAATTAATATTAATCATGATTCAGTTGACCATAATTTTTAATCCATTCCTCGAAAACACACGATTTCTAAATGAAAAGTTATTAATTTTTCGACAGCTTTCCAACGACATGCATATCATATACCTTTTATCAATAACATTTGTATCCAATTCCTGATTCATCATAAACTATCTAACGACAAAATTAAAGCATACAAGTATGCATATGCATATATACTCGAGCACTAGACATGGATACACTATTAAATATATAAAAGATAAGATATGAATGCTCACGTATCAATATTGTGATTCAATATTGCAGGAAAGTACGTAGACGCAACGAAAATGATAAACGCTAGGTTGACCTTTGACTCACGATCATAACCCATAACCTCCTTAGCGATAACCTATAATTTTCTTAGCTTTGACTTACTTGAAGACTTGTTTTGAAATCGTTTGGGCATAACCTTGTCGTAATATTTTATGTATAATAATACTAATAATAATACTCCTAACTATAAGATTAGTAATAATATTAATCTTAATAATAATAATAATAATAATAATAATAATAATAATAATAATAATAATAATAATAATAATAATAATAATAATAATAATAATAATAATAATAATAATAATAATAATAAAGAGAGCAGAGAGATGTGAGGATATGTGTGTGTGTATTCCAGCAAAAACGAATTCAATTTATAGATCAGTCCTGAAATCCGACCCCATGCGATCGCATGGGTTCTATGCCCATTTGCCATTCGATCGCATGGCTGCTCTTGCCAGCTCATTTGTGTTTTGTTTTCTTATTTGTCGACATATTATTATATATATAATATATATATATATATATATATATATATATATATATATATATATATATATATATATAATTTATATTAATTAAATATATATATATATATATATATATATATATATATATATATATATATATGTATATGTATATATATATATGTATATATATGTATATATATATGTATATATATATGTATATATGTATGTATATATATATATATATATATTCATGTGCATAGTTGACTTGTAGTTTTTGGTCCGATAACTTGTACGTTATCACTTGACTTATGTCCCGGTTCCGGATTTTCGAATGTTACTTCGTATGTTTTAATAACTTGTACTTTACGTTTCGCGACGTGTACCTTTGTCAAAATATAGACTTACATTACCAATAACTATGTTACCCAAAGTGTTTCTTGTACGTTCGAGTGTTTTGGTCATTTGCGTCTATAAATTAACGTCTTAATATATAATAATATTATTTTAAATCAAAACGTTTTATATCTAAGTTAATATTATATTTAATAACATTTGTAAAATATACATACATTATCATTTTGAAATAGTGTTTTACTGTAGCAAAATGATTTTTACTGTAGCAAATACTGGTTTTCAAAAACACTGTAGCTTTTCGGGTACTGTAGCAATTCGAAAATACTGTAGCAAATTAGTGTTTTACTTGTTCATCTTAGACGTTTTAGTTAACTTATCTAAATATCAATCGAATCAATAAACGAATGTTACTATCGTTTACTAAATAACTTGAAATTATATATATATATATATATATATATATATATATATATATATATATATATATATATATATATATATATATATATATATATATATATATATATATATATATATATATATATATAAATATATGTATATATATATCTTTATTTAATATTCATAAATCAGTTTTTAAATACACATTGCAAGTTATTTATAATTAATTTTTAATAATTAATATTCCAACTTATTGTATATATATATATATATATATATATATATATATATATATATATATATATATATATATATATATATATCTATTTACAAATAGATGTTCGTGAATCGTCGGTCAATAGTCAAAGGTTAACTGAATATATAACATTAGGTCAATAGTCACAGACTTTGCTTATCTTGTCGAAATCATATAAAGATTAAGTTTTAAATTTGGTCAGAAATTTCCGGGTCGTCACATATTTTAAAGCCAAAAACTTTAAATAACTAATTTGTACCCATAATCGTTATTACCGTTAATATTATACAGAAAATTCAAACTAAAATACGACAAACTTGACGGATTTTACCGAATTTCTGGCTTTTTCGAATTTTAAGAGAATTTGTCCTTATTCTTTTCAACTTCGAATCAAATTTTGACCGTTAACTGTCATATTAGACGATTTTCTTCGAGACGGGAAGGGCTAGTCACCAAATCGTCGCAATGGGCATCCCAACGGCTCGAAACGGGTGAAATGTCCCGTTCATATTGATTATAAATGTTTCATATTAATTGGTTTCGTTGCGAGGTTTTGACCTCTATATGAGACGTTTTTCAAAGACGGCATTCGATTTTTAAAACAAACCACAACTTTTATTTTATCGATAAAGGTTAAAAAAAATTACGTAGATTATCAAGTAATGATAATCAAAATATAGCGTTTACACACGACCATTACATAATGGTTCACAATAATATTTTACAACAATTTATTTTCCGAATGCAGTTTTCAAACAATATTATACAAGCATGCTGACTCCAAATCTTGTCCTTAAATAGCATGCAACAGCGGAAGCTCTTAATAATCACCTAAAAATAAACATGCTTTAAACGTCAACAAAAATGTTGGTGAGTTATAGGTTTAATCTTTATCATAAATAATAATAATAATAATAATAATAATAATAATAATAATAATAATAATAATAGGCCACAAGATTTCAATTATAACCGCACACGTAACCCGTGTACAAAATAATACGCGTAACCCGCGAATTAAAAATCTTTCATACGGTGAACACCTGGTAACCGACATTAACAAAAATGCATCTAGAATATCCCCATCATTCCGGGACTCTCATCGGACATGATAAAATCGAAGTACTAAAGCATCCATAACCCGAATGGGGTTTGTTTGGCCCAATAGATCTATCTTTAGGATTCGCGTCAATTAGAGTTTCTGTTCCCCAATTCTTAGATTACCAGACTAAAAAGGGTGATATACAGTTTAATAATCCAACCATAGAATATTGTTTCAAGTACTTGTGCCTATTTTGTAAAACATTTATAAAACTGCATGTATTCTCATCCCGAAAATATTTTGTAGTAAAAATGGACTATAACTCACTTTCACAGATTATTAATTCGTCGAGAATTAGACTTGGCCACGGGTCGATTCACGAACCTATAACAAATATATACATATATATTAAAGTATGATCGAAATATATTAACAACATTTTTTTATTACTTTTTAACGATTTAAATTTGTTAAGTTAACAGTCCAACATTAGTAGTCCACAATTAGTTGTCCACAGTTAGTAGTACAGAAATAAATCAATATATATTATCTCGAATCAATCCACAACCCAGTGTATACAAGTCTCAGACTCAATCACAACTCAAAGTATATATATTATTTTGGAATCAACCTCAATCCTGTATAGCTAACTCGAACATTACCGCATATAGAGTGTCTATGGTTGTTCCAAATAATATATATAGATGACGTCGATATGATATGTCAAAACATTGTATACGTGTCTATGGTCTATCAAGATTACATAATATATGTTAAATTTCATGTATAATACAATATAAGTTAATTAAGTTATGGTTAGTATAGATTTGTTATAAAATTTTTGTAGAACGACATCTTGATGACCATTTTGAAAAACATACTTTCACTTTAAGTTTAACCATGATTTTTGGATATAGCATCATGTTCATATAAAATATCATTTTTCCAGAAAACAAACTTCAAATTCAAAGATTACGATAGTTTTTATTTTTCCAACCCAAAACAGCCCCCGGTTTTACTACAACGGCGTATGTTCGGTTTTACGGTGTTCTTCGTGTTTCCAGGTTTTAAATCATTAAGTTAGCATATCATATAGATATAGAACATGTGTTTAGTTGATTTTAAAAGTTAAGTTAGAAGGATTAACTTTGTTTGTGAACAAGTTTAGAATTCACTAAACTATGTTCTAGTGATTACAAGTTATAATCTTCGAATAAGATAGTTATATATATATATATATATATATATATATATATATATATATATATATGAATTGAATGATGTTATGAACATCATCACTACCTCAAGTATAGTAGGTAAACCTACTGGAAATGAAAAGAAATAATCTTGAGCTTGAATGGATCTTTGATGGCTTAGAAGTTCTTGAAGTAGAATCATGACACGAAAATAATTTCAAGTAAGATTACTACTCGAATTAAGATAGTTATAGTTATAGAAATTGAATCAAAGTTTGAATATAAATACTACCTTGAATAAGAAATATAACCTGCTGTAAATAACAAAGGTTTCTTGATCTTAGATGATTGATTGGAATGGATTAGAAAACTTGGAAGTAAACTAGTAAACTTGAAAGTGTTATTGAAGTATTCTTGAGTAGTTGTTTTGTAGGTTGATTTATGTTAAGATTTTTGAACTAGATTGATGTAGATTATGATGAGGAAGATGAAGAACACTTAGAACATGAAGAGAGAACTTGAGAGAGAGTAGTTTGATGCATAAAAGTTGGAAAATAAAAGTGTTTGTGTGAGTGCATAATTTCGTGAATTAAGAGTCAAGATATAGGCTCCATTAGTTTGTATTTTTGTTAGATATTTCATGCTAGTTACCAAATGATGATTCCTACATGTTTAGGTGACTCATTAAGGCTGCTAAGAGCTGATCATTGGTGTTTACTATTAGTATATACCAATAGTAAATACATTTAGAAGCTGGGTATTGTACGAGTACGAATACGGATTGAATACGAGTAAATAGTGTTTACTGTAGCAAATAGTTTTTACTGTAGCAAATAGTATTTTGCTGTAGCAAAGCAAAAATTTACTGTAGTATATAGTGTTTTACTGTAGTAAATAGTGTTTTACTGTACATCTTTGATTTAATTGTATTTCTTCTTATATATATGTATATGTATATGTATATATATATAATATACATATATATATATATATATATATATATATATATATATATATATGTATATATATATATAATAAAAACTTACATCATAAAATAAATAAAACGATTATATAATTATCACAAGTTATGACGTTTGTGAATCATCGGGCAAACTGGGTGGTCAAGCGTTAACACTAAATCCGTTTAAGTTAATCAAGTCTTAACAAGTTTGATTGCTTAACTTGTTGGAAACATTTATTTATGTAAATATTAATCTCATATAATATATAATCGTGGAAAAGTTCGGGTCACTACAGTACCTACCCGTTAAATAAATTTTGTCCCAAAATTTTAAGCAGTTGGAGGTGTTGTCATATCTTCTGGAAATAAGTGTGGGTATTTCTTCTTCATTTGATCTTCACGCTCCCAGGTGAACTCGAGTCCTCTACGAGCATTCTATCGAACCTTAACGATTGGTATTTTATTTTGCTTAAGTCCTTTAACCTCACGATCCATTATTTCGATGGGTTCTTCAATGAATTGAAGTTTTAATTGATTTCGATTTCGTCTAAAGGAATAGTGAGATCTTCTTTGGCTAAGCATTTCTTCAGATTTGATACGTGAAAAGTATCATGTACACCGGTGAGTTGTTGAGGTAATTCAAGTCGGTAAGCTACTGGTCCGACACGATCTATAATCTTGAATGGTCCAATGTACCTTGGATTCAGTTTCTCTCGTTTACCAAATCGAACAACACCTTTCCAAGGTGATACCTTAGGCATGACCATGTCACCAATTTCAAATTCTATATCTTTTCTTTTACTGTCCGCGTAGCTCTTTTGTCGACTTTGGGCGGTTTTCAACCGTTGTTGAATTTGAATGATTTTCTCGGTAGTTTCTTGGATAATTTCTGGACCCGTAATTTGTTTATCCCCCACTTCACTCCAAAAAATTGGAGACATGCACTTTCTGCCATAAAGTGCCTCAAACGGTGCCATCTCAATACTCGAGTGGTAACTGTTGTTGTAGGAAAATTCTGCTAACGGTAGATGTCGATACCAACTGTTTCCAAAATCAATAACACATGCTCTTAGCATGTCTTCAAGAGTCTGTATCGTCCTTTCATTCTGCCCATCAGTTTGTGGATTATAGGCAGTACTCATATCTAGACGAGTTCCCAATTCTTGTTGTAACGTTTGTCAAAACCTTGAAACAAATCAACCGTCCCTATCAGAGATAATAGAGATTGGTATTCCGTGTCTGGAGATAACTTCCTTCAAGTATAGTCATGCTAACTTTTCCATTTTATCATCTTCTCGCATTGGTAGAAAGTGCGCTGATTTGGTGAGACGATCGACTATTACCCAAATAGTATCATAACCCCTTGCAGTCCTTGGCAATTTAGTAATGAAATCCATGGTAATATTTTACCATTTCCATTCTGGGATTTCAAGTTGTTGAAGTAGACCTGATGGTTTCTAATGTTCAGCTTTGACCTTAGAACACGTCAAACATTCTCCTATGTATTTAGCAATATCGGCTTTCATACCCGGCCACCAAAAATGTTTCTTGAGAACTTCGTACATCTTTTCCGCTCCGGGATTTATTGAGTATCTAGTTTTATGTGCTTTCCTAAGTACCATTTTCTATCACATCTCCAAACTTGGGTACCCAAATTCTTTCAGCCCTATACCGAGTTCCATCTTCCCAAATATTAAGATGTTTCTCTGATCCTTTGGGTATTTCCTTCTTCAAATTCCCTTCTTTCAAAACTCCTTGTTGCGCCTCTTTAATTCGAGTAGTTAAGTTAGTATGAATAATTATATTCATAGCTTTTACTCGAATAGGTTCTCTGTCTTTTCTACTTAAGGCGTCGGCTACCACGTTCGCCTTCCCTGGGTGGTAACGAATTTCAAAATCGTAATCATTCAACAATTCAATCCACCTACGCTGCCTCATGTTCAGTTGTTTCTGATCAAATATATGTTGAAGACTTTTGTAGTCGGTATATATAATACTTTTAACCCCATATAAGTAGTGCCTCCATGTCTTTAATGCAAAAACAACAGCGCCCAACTCCAAATCATGAGTCATATAATTTTGCTCGTGAATCTTTAATTGTCTGGACGCATAAGCAATTACCTTCGTTCGTTGCATTAATACACAACCGAGACCTTGCTTTGAGGCATCACAATAAATCACAAAATCATCATTCCCTTCAGGCAATGACAATATAGGTGCCGTAGTTAACTTTTTCTTTAACAATTGAAATGCTCTTTCTTGCTCATCCTTCCATTCAAATTTCTTCCCTTTATGCATAAATGCACTCAAGGGTTTTGCTATTTTGGAAAAATATTGGATGAATCTTCTGTAGTAACCAGCCAATCCCAAAAATTGGCGTATTTGCGTCGGGGTTTTCGGTGTTTCCCACTTCTCAACGGTTTCAATCTTTGCCGGGTCAACTTGAATATCTTCTTTGATCACTATATGATCGAGGAATTGAACTTCTTTCAACCAAAATGCACACTTTGAAAATTTAGCGTAGAATTTTTCCTTCCTCAACAATTCTAGCACTTTTCTCAAATGTTCTTCGTGCTCTTGATCATTTTTAGAGTAAATAAGTATGTCATCGATGAAGAAGATGACAAACTTGTCAAGATATGGTCCACACACTCGGTTCATGAGGTCCATGAATACAGCTGGTGTATTAGTTAATCCAAACGGTATAACCATAAACTCATAATGATCGTAACGTGTTCTAAAAGCAGTCTTCGGAATATCATCCTCCTTCACCCGCATTTGATGATATCCGGATCGTAAATCGATCTTCGAATAAACCGACGAGCCTTGTATTTGATCAAATAAGTCGTCGATTCTCGGTAGTGGATAACGGTTCTTGATGGTAAGTTTGTTCAACTCTCTGTAGTCAATACACAACCTGAATGTACCATCCTTCTTTTTGACAAACAAAACAGGAGCTCCCCACGGTGATGTGCTTGGTCGAATAAAACCACGCTCCAAAAGTTCTTGTAATTGGCTTTGTAATTCTTTCATTTCGCTGGGTGCGAGTCTGTATGGTGCACGAGCTATCGGTACAGCCCCGGGTACAAGATCTATTTGAAATTCAACGGATCGATGTGGAGGTAGTCCCGGTAATTCTTTTGGAAATACATCGGAAAATTCTTTTGCGACGGGAACATCATCGATGTTATTTTCTTCGGGTTTGACTTCTTCGAGGTGTGCTAGAACGGCATAGCAACCTTTTCTTATTAGCTTTTGCGCCTTCAAATTACTAATAAGATTTAACTTCGTGTTGCTCTTTTCTCCGTACACCATTAAGGGTTTTCTCTTTTCGCGCATAATGCGAATCGCATTTTTGTAACAAACGATCTCTGCTTTCACCTCTTTCAACCAGTCTATGCCAATTATCACATCAAAACTCCCTAACTCTACTGGTATCAAATCAATCTTAAACGTTTCGCTAACCAGTTTAATTTCTCGATTCCGACATATTTTATCTGCTGTAATTAATTTACCGTTTGCTAATTCGAGTAAAAATTTATTATCCAAAGGCGTTAATGGACAACTTAATTTGGCACAAAAATCTCTACTCATATAGCTTCTATCCGCACCCGAATCAAATAAAACATAAGCAGGTTTTTCATCGATAAGAAATGTACCCGTAACAAGCTCTGGGTCTTCCTGTGCTTCTGCCGCATTAATATTGAAAACTCTTCCTCGGCCTTGACCATTATTATTCCCCTGGTTGGGACACTTACTTTTGTAATGGCCCTTTTTCGTGCATCCGAAACAAGTAACGTCGGCATTTTCTGTTCCATTAACCCTTGGTCCGTAAACTTCACACTTTGCCGCACTATGCTCCTTTCTCTTACACTTGGTACATGATACCGAACAGTAAGTAGTCGGATGGTACCCTTCACACCTTATGCACGGAATTTTCTGATTTTGGTTGCCATTTTTGTTATTGAGATAGTTGTTGGGATTGTTATTGTTGGGACATTTGTTGTAGTTGTTATGGGGGTTATTGTAGTTGTTGTTGGGATTGCGATTGTTGTTGCGGTTAATGTTGCGGTTGTTGTGGTTGTTATAACGATTGTTGTTGTTGTTGTTGGATTGGTGACCCTTGTCACTGTTTTCTTCCCACTTTCTCTTGATTTGCTTTATTTTGGCCTCTTCAGCCGCCTGCTCTTTAATTCTTCCCTCAATCTGATTTATGAGTTTGTGAGCCAGTCGACTTCCCTTTTGTATGGAGGTGGGCTCATTTGAACTCACATCCTCCTGAATCCTTTCTGGTAGTCCTTTTACAAACGCGTCGATCTTCTCCTCTTCATCCTAGAACACTCCTGGTCACAATAGACACAACTCTGTGAATCGTCGTTCGTATGTGGTAATATCGAACCCCTGTGTTCGTAATCCTCTAAGCTCTGCCTTGAGCTTATTAACCTCGTTTCTGGGACGGTACTGCTCATTCATCAAGTGTTTGAACGCTGACCACGGTAGTGTGTAGGCAGCATCTTGTCCCACTTGTTCGAGATAGGTGTTCCACCATGTTAACGCGGTACCTGTGAAGGTATGCGTGGCGTACTTTACCTTATCTTCTTCAGCACATTTGCTTATAGCAAACACAGATTCGACCTTCTCGGTCCAACGTTTTAGTCCGACTGGTCCTTCAGTCCCGTTGAATTCCAGAGGCTTACAGGTAGTGAAAGCCTTATAGGAGCATCCTACACGGTTTTCTGTGGATTTAACTCCACTGCTAGACCCTGAGTTATAGTTGTTGTTTTGCATTGCAGCATGTACTGCAGCTATGTTTGCAGCAAGGAATGCACGGAAATCTTCTTCGCTCATATTCAAGTTCTGTCGAGTAGCCGGTGTCATTTCCTTCAAAAATAGCCAAAAGAGTTAAGTTAATCATATAGAATATTAAGAGTAGTCAATAGTATTTCGTAGCATAATATGAACTTATTTATAAAATCCTTTTCTTCATATTAGCGTTTTATAATTTTAGTTCGGGTAGTACCTTGATATTGCTCAATAACATCATATATATATCTATCGCAATATCGTGTAAAATGCTCTAGAATCGAGGATAATGAAGGCGTTTCTACAAGTGATAATCCAAGATACGCAAATTTGTATCGGAAGAGTGATTTACAAAGAGTTTTGATGATTTATGACATTGGTTGATCCCGATACGACTTAAGGTCTTTTTAGTGCTCTAAAATGGTAAAACAAAGCTTCCAAGGTGTTAGGCTTCGTCCAAATAAAAGAGGATTGAAAAGAAAGCGAAACAGTGAATTTCAGCATATCTGGACGCCGTCCGGGGATATAGGACGCCGTCCAGCCTCTTGAAACAGGACGCCGTCCTGTATTTGAAGACGCCGTCTAGCTCTTAAGGACGGGACGCCGTCCAGCCTTTTTGGACGCCGTCCCGTAGTAGGTTTCAGCCGACTTTTGTGCTTTTTACCTACTTTCTCCACTTTAAAACTACTGTTTTGAGGGACTGTTTCATAACTTACGAACCAGAGAGTACAGAGACAATTTTTAGGAGCAAAATTGGAGAACTCCAAGCTCTTGGAAGAGGCTCAACATCAAGACATCAAAGATCAAAACCTTCATCATCCAAGAACTCCTTGTTCTTGTAGGTTATTCCTTGTTCTAAAACAATGATTTCAGTTGTTAATCTGATTGTTATGTTGTCTGTTACCATGATTGTTGGCTAGTTTCTATAATGTTTATCTAGATTAATAACCAAGGTATTGGATGTAATCTTATTGATTGAATGTATTATGTGTGATAGATTAAAGCTTGAATTAAGAACCATGCTTATTGCTGTTAAAATCATTTGTATCTAGTTAATTGATATGTTGTTGATAAAGAGAACTCTTGTTGATGTATCATATTGATTTACAATCAACTTGTCTTAGATTGATTGTTTACTAAACCGGACCAAGGGGGTAAACTAGATTAAAATGGTTAAACAAAATAGGAATGAATTGTGTAGAGCGAACGCAAAGACAATTGTTATTCAAGTCTTTGATCTAGCTAATCAACTAGTCACAAACGAAAAGGTCTAAGTAATAGGGAACCCTCACTTTGTAATTCTAGTTTTAGTACTCGCTAAAGAGACCTCTTGGCGGGTCGATTTAGGTGATTAGCATGCTTATAATAGTTATTTGATTACAAATATAAGAACCATAGTGAAAAGGGAACCCTTGATCTTGTGATTGTGTTTGCGTGTTTATTCAAGAGAACTCTTAGTGAACCTATTAGATAACTTACACACATAATTATTCAATCAGGCCTTAATATCAAAACTTACATCCAATACCGAGGGTAAAATATCTAGATGAACATTTCATCTCTTTGATTTAAATCAAAACTATCTTACTTGCTTTCTTTGCATTTATTTTCATCTTATAAATTTAAAAGATCAAAAATATTGTTTTTACATTTAACCTTCTCTGATTTGGCTAAATCGTTAAATGGCCACCAAAACATAAAACTTGTACCTTTAAGTTTCATTTACTTAGTTAATCATAATATAGTTTCTAATTCTAGTTTGGCTAATACAACTGTCCTTGGAACGATACACGGAACTAAACCAGTTACTATACTACTACACGATCGGGTACACTGCCCGTTAGTGTGTAGAAATCTTTAATCGGTATTTTTCCATATTATTTTATACGACAATTTGTACGACACTTCTCGCACATCAAGTTTTTGGCGCCGCTGCCGGGGACAGTTTTGTGTCAAAATAGAATTATTAACTGATTTGTGATTAAGTAGTTTCTTAATTATTTTAAATTTTTAATAGTCTTTGATTTTTAAACTTATAGAATCGGTATGTTTAATAGTTTTTGTTAGTTGTGTGATTGACAGTTTATAGGTCGCATATGCCACATACCCGAAGTTCAGAATCTCCATTACTTACACCGTTTACAGAACCTGATAGAAAGCTTGGTAGGATTTCAAAAGAAGTACTTGAAATTTTTGAATCTTCATCAAAGCAAGAAACCTTTGATTCAGAATCAAGTACGACCAAGCCTCGATATTCAGACTTTGGTAAACCCGTTCAACCCCCAAATTTTGAAATGGAAGGAGAAAGACCTTTGGTACCACGACAATCAATGGCAGCAAAGATGAAAGCAACCCGGACCGGACAAGGTAGTGCTATTACTCCACCTACTGGTGAGGTAACTTTTGAAATAAAAGGACCTATTCTTCAAATGATTAATAACAGGTGTCAATTTGGTGGTGGTCCGAATGAAGATGCAAACGAACATATTCGTCTCTTTCAAGAGATATGTCTTCTTTTTAAACTTAAACCAGAAACTGACCAGGCCATATTATTAAGACTTTTCCCTTGGACACTCCAAGGGGAAGCACGAAGTTGGTTAGATTCATTGGCCGAGGCTACGATAGAAACGTGGGATGGTATGTTGGAAAAATTTCTTAAGAAATATTTTCCAGCATCCAAGTCCGTGAGACTCCAACACGAAATTACCCAATTCTGTCAAAAGCCGATGGAAACCCTGTACGAAGCATGGAATCGATTTTCCAAAATGCTAAGAGGTTGTCCAAACCATGGTTTGAATACCTTTCAAAAGGTCCAAATCTTTTACAAAGGTTGTGATGTAGCAACCCGAATTTCAATTGACCAAGCGGCCGGTGGTTCTCTTATGGACAAAACCGAGCAAGAGGCTTATGAAATAATCGAGAAGCTAGCCGATTATTCTCATGAGTGGCATCAAGAACGCCCAATTACTCGTAATGCTCAAGTCCAAAGCGCCGGCGCCTATGATGACCTTAGTTCCCTAAGTGTTAAAATAGACGGTGTTGCTCGAACCATGGATAAAATCACCAAGAAAATTCATAGTATGAAAGTAGGTTGTGAATACTGTGGTGGTCTTCATTTAGGAAAAGATTGTGATGCCGGTTTAACAATGGCTCAAAAAGAAGAAGTGGCTTTCATAAGCCAAAGAAATAACAATCAATTTCAAGGAAGAGCCCAATTTAACCGGAACTTTAACAACCCCTACAACCCTCAAGGTCAATATTCCAATTACCAACAAGGGGCAAGTAGTGGGTTCCAACAACAAACTCCGGGTTTTTATTAAAAACCCCAACAGGAAGAAAAAAAGTCAAATTTGGAGAGTATGTTGGAAAAGTTGATTTCATCACAAACTCAGCTTGTCACAAATATAAACCAAACTAACGAGAAAAACGAACACCAGTTTCAAAATCAACAAGCCTCAATTCAGAATTTGGAGAAACAAATGAGTGGTTTAGCTAATTTACTTAGTGAGAGAAAACCAGGTAGTTTACCGGGCGATACAAATAAGAACCCTCAAAATGAGCACGCCAATGTTAGCACCACACGGAGTGGTTTAGCATACGATGCTCCAAAAATGCCCGAAAATTCTGATTTTAGTGTTCCGTTGAACCGAAATGATGAACCGGTTAAGGAGCCAGAAAAAGTGGTTGAAAAGGACGAACGAGAAAAACCCGTAGTGAAACCATATCAACCACCGCTCCCATACCCAAGAAAGCAACAACAAGAAAGGCTAGATGCCGAAAGGTCAAAATTCCTAGATATGTTTAAACAAATTAACATAAATATGCCTTTCATTGATGTAATCTCAGGTATGCTCAAGTATGCTAAGTTCTTAAAAGACTTACTTACTAATCGGAAGAAAATGGTGGAACTTTCATCCGTCACCATGAATGCTAATTGTTCAGCAATTTTGATGAACAAAATACCAAAGAAATTAGCAGATCCTGGAAGTTTTACCATACCATGTCTCCTGGGAGATTTGGAATGCATTAAAGCATTAGCGGATTTAGGGGCTAGCATAAATTTAATGCCTTATTCATTATATGTTAAGCTAAACCCCGGGGTACTAAAACCAACCCGAATGGCAATTCAACTAGCGGACCGCTCTGTTAAATTCCCTCGTGGAATTTTAGAGAATATGTTGGTAAAAGTAGGTACCCTAGTATTTCCGGCTGACTTTGTAATTTTGGACATGGAGGAGGACACACGTGTGCCTCTTATATTAGGTCGACCTTTCCTCAATACCGCTAGAGCTATGATAGATGTTCATGGGCAGAAATTGACCCTTAGTATTGAGGATATGAAGGTTACCTTTTCTGTTGACCATGCCCTACAATACCCCGAGTCTACTGATGATCAATGTTATTATGTGCAAACCATAGACACATATTCGGAGTTGTTGCAAGAATTTCCAGAATTGCAAGGTACGCGAGAATGCATTTTTGCGGAAGGTGATGAAGAGAATATTTTGGAAGAAGTGGAGATGTTGACCACCTTGATGGCTAACGGTTATGAGCCAAATGATGAAGAATACAGAAAGTTGGATTTAGGAAATGAGTACCGATGTAAAACATCGATTGAAGAACCTCCCGTTTTAGAACTCAAGCCACTTCCAAAACACTTGGAATATGCTTACCTACAAGAAGGTTCTACTCTCCCGGTTATCATTTCATCCGAACTCTCTGTAAGTGAGAAGTCTAAACTTGTTTACATGTTAAAAGCCCATAAAACGACTCTAGCATGGAAAATTCATGACATCAAGGGTATAAGTCCCTCTTATTGTACGCATAAGATATTAATGGAAGATAACTATAAGCCATGTGTACAAAGACAAAGGCGACTCAACCCTAATATGCAAGAAGTTGTTAAAAAGGAGATTGTCAAACTCCTAGATGCAGGTCTCATTTATCCAATTTCGGATAGCCCTTGGGTGAGTCCAGTCCAATGCGTGCCCAAAAAGGGTGGCATGACCGTTGTCACAAATGAAGACGACCAATTAATTTCTACCAGGACTATCACGGGTTGGAGGGTATGTATTGATTACAGAAAATTAAATGATGCTACCCGAAAAGACCATTTTCCTCTTCCTTTCATTGATCAAATGTTGGAAAGGTTGGCAGGAAAGAACTTTTATTGTTTTCTTGACGGTTTCTCGGGATATTTCCAAATCCCTATAGCACCAGAGGACCAAGAGAAAACGACCTTTACATGCCCTTATGGTACTTTCTCCTATCGACGTATGCCCTTTGGCTTATGCAATGCTCCTGCTACCTTTCAAAGGTGTATGGTAGCTATTTTTCATGATATGATTGAAGACTTTATGGAAGTATTCATGGATGACTTTTCAGTCTTCGGTGATTCTTTTGACTCATGTCTTCATAATCTTGAGCGTATGTTGATTAGGTGTGAAGAATCAAATCTTGTGCTAAACTGGGAAAAATGCCATTTTATGGTAAAAGAGGGCATTGTATTGGGTCATAAAATTTCTTGTGCAGGTCTGGAGGTGGATAGAGCTAAAGTGGAAGTCATAGCCAAATTACCACCACCGTCAAATGTAAAAGGCATAAGAAGTTTTCTGGGGCACGCCGGTTTTTACCGGCGGTTCATTAAAGATTTTTCCAAAATTGCAACCCCCATGAACAAACTTCTTGAGAAAGACGCTCCATTTGTCTTTACGGACGAGTGTCTTACCACCTTTAACCTACTTAAAGCAAAGCTCACACAATCACCCATTCTCATATCACCGAATTGGTCAATACCATTCGAACTTATGTGTGACGCTAGTGACTTTGCTATTGGTGCCGTCTTGGGGCAAAGAATTGAAAAACATTTCAAGCCCATTTATTATGCTAGCAAGACATTGCAAGGAGCCCAACTTAATTACACTACCACCGAGAAGGAACTCCTGGCAATCATCTTTTCGTTTGATAAATTCCGATCCTATTTGATACTAGCAAAGACGGTTGTCTATACAGACCACTCGGCATTGAAGTACTTGTTTGCTAAGCAAGATGCTAAACCCCGGTTAATACGTTGGGTCTTGCTTTTGCAAGAATTCGACATCGATATTAAAGACAAAAAGGGGGCCGAAAACCTAGCTGCCGATCACCTTTCTCGACTTGAGAACCCGAATCTTGGGGTTCTCCATGAGACTGTTATCCAAGATAACTTTCCAGACAAAAATCTCATGAAGATTGAGAAAATTGATGATCCATGGTTTGTAGACATAGCCAACTATCTTGCGGGTGGAATCCTAGAAACCGGTTGGTCACATCAGAAAAGAAAGAAATTCTTTAGTGACCTAAAATACTATTTTTGGGAAGACCCTTATCTATTTAGGCGATGTGCGGATGGAATTATTCGTCGGTGTGTTTCGGGGAAAGAATGCACCGAAATTCTGCTTGACTGTCACCTTGGTCCAACAGGTGGGCACTTTGGTCCCCAAATCACGGGGAGGAAAGTTTACGAGGCCTGTTTCTATTGGACTACAATATTCAAAGATGCCTACACTGTTTGTAAGGCTTGTGACGCATGCCAACGGGCCGGTCAAATCACTAAACGGGATGAAATGCCTCAACAAAGCATCCAAGTATGCGAGGTGTTCGATGTTTGGGGAATTGACTTTATGGGGCCCTTTCCAAAATCTCATTCTTACCTATACATACTTATTGCCATAGATTATGTTTCCAAATGGGCGGAGGCAAAACCTCTACCAACAAATGATGGCCGAGTTGTGGTAAACTTTTTGATGGAACTTTTCTCTAGGTTTGGCAAACCAAAAGCTCTTATAAGTGACCGGGGCACCCACTTTTGCAATAAGCAATTGGAAAAGGTGTTGAAGAGATATGGAGTAATCCATAAAATTTCAACATCCTATCATCCCCAGACAAGTGGGCAAGTAGAAAACACCAACCGGTCATTAAAACGCATACTTGAAAAGACCGTTGGTGCAAATCCAAAAGAGTGGTCAATCAAGTTAAACGATGCATTGTGGGCCTTTCGCACGGCCTACAAAACACCAATTGGAACAACTCCTTTCCGTATGGTATACGGAAAAGCATGCCATCTCCCGTTGGAGATTGAACACAAAGCGCATTGGGCGCTAAGGGCTTGCAATTTGGATTACCAAGAAGCGGGTCGGTTACGTTTGACCCAACTAAACGAATTAGACGAGTTGAGGCTCGAAGCCTATGACAACTCTCTAATTTACAAAGAAAAAACCAAACAATGGCACGACAAAAGATTGAAACATCCAAAAGAATTCATGGAAGGAGATCGTGTCCTTGTTTACAATTCCCGTTTCAAGTTATCACCAGGAAAGCTTAAGTCCCGATGGACGGGACCATTTGTGGTTAGAAAGGTGTACCCTTATGGTACAATTGAAATGGTGAACTGGAAGGGTGATACTTTTAAAGTGAATAGCCACCGGGTCAAACACTATGTTGATGGTCCCCTAGAAATTGAGGATGAGGTTAGCCTCAACGTCAAGAATAAAGCATAAATCAAAATGGGGACGAGTTTGGTGAACGACTCGTTAAAAAATGGTTCACAATTGTAAATAGGTTTGAAATGTGTGCACGATAAATTTTAGTTTGGTACAAAATGATTTACGTTTGGCCTTTAAACACACGCGACTCAGAAAAACAGGTCAGTGAGTTTTAGTGCAATGGGACGCCGTCCCATTTTCCTGGACGGCGTCCCCATTTAAAGAACTGGACGCCGTCCCATTTTCCTGGACGCCGTCCCCATTTAAAGAACTGGACGCCGTCCCATTTTCCTGGACGCCGTCCCCATTTAAAGACCTGGACGCCGTCCCATTTTCCTGGACGCCGTCCCCATTTAAAGACCTGGACGCCGTCCTCTTTTGCTAGACGACGTCCCAAAATGAAACCTTGGACGCCGTCCTCCTTTCTGGACGCCGTCTAGAGTGACTGACTAAAAAAAAAATACGTTTTAAATACCTATCCAACCCATTTCTTAACCACAAAAACACATTTTTATCCATTTCTCTCTGCCAAACACGAAACACTCTCCAAAAACCCTAATTTCTACCTTAATTTCGCGATTTCTTCTTCAAATCCAAACTTCAAATCATGTTTTCTAGGGTATGGATACTCCATTTTTACACGTTTCTTTATCAATTACTTGAATTGTATGTTTATATCTATAAATTGGTGAAGGATAAGTGTGGGGTGTTTGATTTGCATGATTATTGTTAAGATTAACATGCCTTAGTAGTTTAATTGCCCATAATGTGTTTATTTTGCAAAGATTACATGCTTTTAAGGGTTTGTTCATGATTTTAGGGTTTGTGGAATTTGAATCCGAATTTAGGGTGATTAGTTCATGATGTTGAGTTTGTGTATGATGTTAATGAATCTTGTGAAGTATTTAATTGTGTTGGTGATATTGATGTCAAATTGGCCGGGTCATTTTTGAATGTTCTTGAATTTTTTAGCATATTGTTGAATTGTAATGAACTTATGAAGTATGTATACTTGATTTTCATTTGTATGGGCCTATTGAAGTAAATTGATGGAATGGAATGCCATAATGTATGATGTTATAATAGGTCATTTGAACTAAAATTGCGAAAAATGTGTTATGATTTGTGATGAATATCATTAGAATGCAAATTTAAATGTTATGACCTATAACACAACATGCTTGAATCCTTGAGTCATAAGTTGATGCTACATTGTGAAGTTGTGATTTTCATTTTTGAAAAGTTATTAACGGGTTTATGTTGACTATAGTTGACTTTGGTTTAAAATTGTGAACATACGCTTTTGCTAAAATGAGTCATAATACTTATGAACTTGAAATGGAATGATTAAGTTCTCTTGCTACTCAGTTATGTTTTATCTAACATTAACACAACGGTTTCTATGTTCTTTTGGTCTGGTGTTAATGTTTTGCAGGGACATTCAAGCCGAGGAGGACCGGCAAAGAGAGGAAGGACAGCAGGTTTGGCTCCACCACGACAACCACCACCACAACAGCAACATCGTTCATCATCATCGTCAGGAGAAGAAGAAGAGGAGGATCGAAATGATCCTCGAGTTTGGTTGACACAGGTTCAAAACGATGAAGACTACACAGAAACATTTGAGACGATAAACCGTAGGCCTATTAATGCCACTTGGTATTTTATCTGGGGCCCATTGGAAGAGGCGGGTATGCGCCGCCATGTTTCTAACTTACTCGCCATCCCCTACGGTAGAGTAGTCACCCACGCTTGGGAGCAAGTTTTCAGCATCAACGAACCAATTTATCCGGTGCTGCTTAAAGAATTCTACTCAACTGTGCGGTTTAACAATGTCAGCGATTATTTGTCAAATGACTTTCTTCGATTTCGTTTAGGGGGTGAGTACAGGGGTATAAGTAGTTTTAAGCTATGCCGAGTTTTGGGTATTTTTAAGGAACTCACCGATACCCAGTTAGGTGAATACTTGCGGGCCTCCGATTATGTTGGCCGGCATGAATTTAGTGATGTTTCTTATTGGCGAAGGATTTGTAGGCTGAATGCGGCTGCACAGTTTAGATCAAGCAGGCACAGGTACAACGAAATCGCAGCCCGGGATGATAAACTGCTTCATAGACTTATCGCATGCACTTTTAATGCGAGGGTTGAGGGTCACGAGAAAGTGAAAACGTTGGATTTATGGATTATGGACCAAATAAAGCGGGGTTGCTATACTGACATTCCTGGGTTGATCGGTAATTATTTCCTGGCCATTGCTACCGAGACACGGCAACAGAAGCCACTTCTGGGAGGCCACTACATCACCCGAATTGCTCGACATTTTAACATAGATTTCAGCAGATTACAAGAGTGTACGAATGTCATGAAACCATTAAAAAAGGTTTCTTATATTAATGCTGAAATTCTTATGAAAGATAGAAATGGGCATTTGGTATCTTTTGAGGCAGGTGGCGCAGGTGGCGCAAGTGGCAGTGGCGTGCAGCAAGAACAGCAGCAGGAAGAAGAGGCGAAAATGGAGGCACAGACTAACGTTGGTGATCAGGTTCCGTGGCATCTGTCCCAATCAAGTTGGGACAGTTTGGTTGGTAGTGTTAATAACATGAGGTTGAGCCCGAACGAACAAAGGACGCACAACAACCAAATGTGGGATAGTCAGCAACGAATGGAGCAACGCCAGATTGCTCAAGTACACAATACGGGATGGAACAGTTATGGTATTGATTGGAATAACCATAACTCAGAGTTGTTTTATTCCAACCCCGAGCAGTACTATGGAACGACACGTCTGACACCCCAATACTACACGGATCCTGAACATCCACCTCCCCCTCATCCGATTTATAACTCTACCGCTACGTTGCAGGATGCTCAGAACAGATTTGAGCGGGAATATCCACAGGGACGCCCGTACAGAGATGGTTCGGGTAATTATTTTTGGCCGTACGATAACTAGGCCTGCGTGCCTTTGATCATTTTGTACTTTGTTTTGAGACAATTTAATTTGTGTGGTGTGATTTTAGACAATATTTGGTTTGTAATAACTGGCTAATTGTGTGGATTTATGAACGGTTGTGGTTGTAAAAACACCGTTCTTTTTATTATAAATTGTGTGGTTTGTTAATTTGTGCAGCGTGATTGAACTTCAAAGACTGGCATTAAGTTCAGCGACATATGATATTATGATGTGTGTATGATGATAATCGCGGAATGGACGATGCTCTTATGCTGGCAGTAAGTTCAGCGGCATCCGTCTACATGTTCCACAATTTGCAGGTTAAAAATTGAAAATTTCTACAATCACCCTATCGCTTTACCCTCTAAATTTAATCCTTTTTCTGATTTCATGCAATGAGGGCCTTGCATGATCTCAAGTGTGGGGTGGGGAATAGAAATTTATCGGGAACTCGTTTCACTAAAATTAAGGCGTTTATTATAAAAATTTTAAAATTTTCAAGTAGCCTTAAAAACGATTAAAAGTCCAAAAACCATGTTATACGCATTATGATCTTAAAATCTAGAAAATAAATGTTGGTTTACATTTTAAATTATTAATAGTCTTTGAAGTTGCACTATCATTCAATTATTTGAATGAAAATCCTACTAGTTTAGTAAGCTAACTTGTAGGTCACTTGTACCAAAACGAGTGTAAACCGTGAGAGAGCGGTGATTGTATAGCGTGGTCGGAAACCGGATCTCGCGCCAGATCGAAAACCCTAAGGACGGTCCTCATTGTTTCTACTAACAAGGACAATGTTGCGTCCGACCACTTGATATGACCAATAGGATGTATCTTTTCCATCCTCAAGGAAGTAAAGTCTTCCGAATGACACACTTACTGATTCAATTCAGAAGATGTAGTCTAGACCAGTTGTAGGGTGACAAAAACTCTTGAAAAGTCATTACTGACATCGACTGGAAATCTACCAGGCCTCAACGTCAAACAGGGAAACTGGTAGTTAAAGTTTATCTCAATAAGGGAGATTAACTAGTAAAACGGGGGGGGGGGGGGGGGGGGGGGGGCACCATGTATACACAAAATGTTAGTGATTTATCAGATCCCTGGAAGGATAACCTCCAGAAAGGTAAAATATCAGCTTTTAAGACTGATAAACCTCAATCTTCATGATTGATTTAACGGATTAGATGATTACCTCATAATTGTCAATGATGTCCGGACGTAATGTGTATCCTCCTAAAGCACATTATTTTCTACCGACATCTCGTAATGTTAGGTACCGTGGGAGGGATTAGCTTGACCAATAGCGGGAAACCCGCACTCATTTTTAAAAATTCAGAAAATCCGATCAAAATCGGAAAACGTGCATAGTATTAAAAACTAGCATGATATTTTCAAAACCATAAAACGTTTTCATAAGATCCTGATTTCCCTAGGGTCAAAATTTTTCGGATACTTGGCTCTAATCTCCCAAAAATGTGTGTGTGTGTTTCCATTGTGTATATAGCGTGCGTGTGATTTCAATAAAAGTGTGCTATACTTAAAGCGTGTGTTTCCATTGTGTATATAGCGTGAGTTGTGTTTCATATCAACGTGTGTGTTTCGTGTGCTTCAAGTGATTCATGTAATGTTTGTAATCTATATTGTGTGATTATGTTTGATATTGTTCTACTTTATAAAGAAAGAATTGCTTGAGGACAAGCAAGGTTTAAGTGTGGGGTATTTTGATATTGCTCAATAACATCATATATATCTATCGCAATATCGTGTAAAATGCTCTAGAATCGAGGATAATGAAGGCGTTTCTACAAGTGATAATCCAAGATACGCAAATTTGTATCGGAAGAGTGATTTACAAAGAGTTTTGATGATTTATGACATTGGTTGATCCCGATACGACTTAAGGTCTTTTTAGTGCTCTAAAATGGTAAAACAAAGCTTCCAAGGTGTTAGGCTTCGTCCAAATAAAAGAGGATTGAAAAGAAAGCGAAACAGTGGATTTCAGCATATCTGGACGCCGTCCGGGGATATAGGATGCCGTCCAGCCTCTTGAAACAGGACGCCATCCTAGATTTGAAGACGCCGACTAGCTCTTAAGGACGGGACGCTGTCCAGCCTTTTTGGACGCCGTCCCGTAGTAGGTTTCAGCCGACTTTTGTGCTTTTTACCTACTTTCTCCACTTTAAAACTACTGTTTTGAGGGACTGTTTCATAACTTACGAACCAGAGAGTATAGAGACGATTTTTAGGAGCAAAATTGGAGAACTCCAAGCTCTTGGAAGAGGCTCAACATCAAGACATCAAAGATCAAAACCTTCATCATCCAAGAACTCCTTGTTCTTGTAGGTTATTCCTTGTTCTAAAATAATGATTTCAGTTGTTAATCTGATTGTTATGTTGTCTGTTACCATGATTGTTGGTTAGTTTCTATAATGTTTGTCTAGATTAATAACCAAGGTATTGGATGTAATCTTATTGATTGAATGTATTATGTGTGATAGATTAAAGCTTGAATTAAGAACCATGCTTATTGCTGTTAAAATCATTTGTATCTAGTTAATTGATATGTTGTTGATAAAGAGAACTCTTGTTGATGTATCATATTGATTTACAATCAACTTGTCTTAGATTGATTGTTTACTAAACCGGACCAAGGGGGTAAACTAGATTAAAATGGTTAAACAAAATAGGAATGAATTGTGTAGAGTGAACGCAAAGACAATTGTTATTCAAGTCTTTGATCTAGCTAATCAACTAGTCACAAACGAAAAGGTCTAAGTAATAGGAAACCCTCACTTAGTAATTCTAGTTTTAGTACTCGCTAAAGAGAACTCTTGGCGGGTCGATTTAGGTGATTAGCATGCTTATAATAGTTATTTGATTACAAATACAAGAACCATAGTGAAAAGGGAACCCTTGATCTTGTGATTGTGTTTGCGTGTTTATTCAAGAGAACTCTTAGTGAACCTATTAGATAACTTACACACATAATTATTCAATCAGGCCTTAATATCAAAACTTACATCCAATACCGAGGGTAAAATATCTAGATGAACATTTCATCTCTTTGATTTAAATCAAAACTATCTTACTTGCTTTCTTTGCATTTATTTTCATCTTATAAATTTAAAAGACCAAAAATATTGTTTTTACATTTAACCTTCTCTGATTTGGCTAAATCGTTAAATGGCCACCAAAACATAAAACTTGTACCTTTAAGTTTCATTTACTTAGTTAATCATAATATAGTTTCTAATTCTAGTTTGGCTAATACAACTATCCTTGGAACGATACACGGAACTAAACCAGTTACTATACTACTACACGATCGGGTACACTGCCCGTTAGTGTGTAGAAATCTTTAATCGGTATTTTTCCATATTATTTTATACGACAATTTGTACGACACTTCTCGCACATCAAGTTTTTGGCGCCGCTGCCGGGGACAGTTTTGTGTCAAAATAGAATTATTAACTGATTTGTGATTAAGTAGTTTCTTAATTATTTTAAATTTTTAATAGTCTTTGATTTTTAAACTTATAGAATCGGTATGTTTAATAGTTTTTGTTAGTTGTGTGATTGACAGTTTATAGGTCGCATATGCCACATACCCGAAGTTCAGAATCTCCATTACTTACACCGTTTACAGAACCTGATAGAAAGCTTGGTAGGATTTCAAAAGAAGTACTTGAAATTTTTGAATCTTCATCAAAGCAAGAAACCTTTGATTCAGAATCAAGTACGACCAAGCCTCGATATTCAGACTTTGGTAAACCCGTTCAACCCCCAAATTTTGAAATGGAAGGAGAAAGACCGTTGGTACCACGACAATCAATGGCAGCAAAGATGAAAGCAACCCGGACCGGACAAGGTAGTGCTATTACTCCACCTACTGGTGAGGTAACTTTTGAAATAAAAGGACCTATTCTTCAAATGATTAATAACAGGTGTCAATTTGGTGGTGGTCCGAATGAAGATGCAAACGAACATATTCGTCTCTTTCAAGAGATATGTCTTCTTTTTAAACTTAAACCAGAAACTGACCAGGCCATATTATTAAGACTTTTCCCTTGGACACTCCAAGGGGAAGCACGAAGTTGGTTAGATTCATTGGCCGAGGCTACGATAGAAACGTGGGATGGTATGTTGGAAAAATTTCTTAAGAAATATTTTCCAGCATCCAAGTCCGCGAGACTCCAACACAAAATTACCCAATTCTGTCAAAAGCCGATGGAAACCCTGTACGAAGCATGGAATCGATTTTCCAAAATGCTAAGAGGTTGTCCAAACCATGGTTTGAATACCTTTCAAAAGGTCCAAATCTTTTACAAAGGTTGTGATGTAGCAACCCGAATTTCAATTGACCAAGTGGCCGGTGGTTCTCTTATGGACAAAACCGAGCAAGAGGCTTATGAAATAATCGAGAAGCTAGCCGATTATTCTCATGAGTGGCATCAAGAACACCCAATTACTCGTAATGCTCAAGTCCAAAGCGCCGGCGCCTATGATGACCTTAGTTCCCTAAGTGTTAAAATAGACGGTGTTGCTCGAACCATGGATAAAATCACCAAGGAAATTCATAGTATGAAAGTAGGTTGTGAATACTGTGGTGGTCTTCATTTAGGAATAGATTGTGATGCCGGTTTAACAATGGCTCAAAAAGAAGAAGTGGCTTTCATAAGCCAAAGAAATAACAATCAATTTCAAGGAAGAGCCCAATTTAACCGGAACTTTAACAACCCCTACAACCCTCAAGGTCAAAATTCCAATTACCAACAAGGGTCAAGTAGTGGGTTCCAACAACAAACTCCGGGTTTTTATCAAAAACCCCAACAGGAAGAAAAAAAGTCAAATTTGGAGAGTATGTTGGAAAAGTTGATTTCATCACAAACTCAGCTTGTCACAAATATAAACCAAACCAACGAGAAAAACGAACACCAGTTTCGAAATCAACAAGCCTCAATTCAGAATTTGGAGAAACAAATGAGTGGTTTAGCTAATTTACTTAGTGAGAGAAAACCAGGTAGTTTACCGGGCGATACAAATAAGAACCATCAAAATGAGCACGCCAATGTTATCACCACACGGAGTGGTTTAGCATACGATGCTCCAAAAATGCCCGAAAATTCTGATTTTAGTGTTCCGTTGAACCAAAATGATGAACCGGTTAAGGAGCCAGAAAAAGTGGTTGAAAAGGAAGAACGGGAAAAACCCGTAGTGAAACCATATCAACCACCGCTCCCATACCCAAGAAAACAACAACAAGAAAGGCTAGATGCCGAAAGGTCAAAATTCCTAGATATGTTTAAACAAATTAACATAAATATGCCTTTCATTGATGTAATCTCAGGTATGCCCAAGTATGCTAAGTTCTTAAAAGACTTACTTACTAATCGGAAGAAAATGGTGGAACTTTCATCCGTCACCATGAATGCTAATTGTTCAGCAATTTTGATGAACAAAATACCAAAGAAATTAGCAGATCCTGGAAGTTTTACCATACCATGTCTCCTGGGAGATTTGGAATGCATTAAATAATTAGCGGATTTAGGGCCTAGCATAAATTTAATGCCTTATTCATTATATGTTAAGCTAAACCCCGGGGTACTAAAACCAACCCGAATGGCAATTCAACTAGCGGACTGCTCTGTTAAATTCCCTCGTGGAATTTTAGAGAATATGTTGGTAAAAGTAGGTACCCTAGTATTTCCGGCTGACTTTGTAATTTTGGACATGGAGGAGGACACACGTATGCCTCTTATATTAGGTCGACCTTTCCTCAATACCGCTAGAGCTATGATAGATGTTCATGAGCAGAAATTGACCCTTAGTATTGAGGATATGAAGGTTACCTTTTTCGTTGACCATGCCCTACAATACCCCGAGTCTACTGATGATCAATGTTATTATGTGCAAACCATAGACACATATTCGGAGTTGTTGCAGGAATTTCCAGAATTGCAAGGTACGCGAGAATGCATTTTTGCGGAAGGTGATGAAGAGAATATGTTTTTTTGTGGTTCTTAAAATTTCTTCCTCCGAAACCTCTTCTTCCGATTCCTCTTCTTCCGGTTCCTCTTCTTCCGGTTCCTCTTCTTTCGGTTCTTCTTCTTCTTCTTCCGGAATGTGTGAATCTTGCCAAAATACATTCGACTCTTCATTATTATTGGGTGAGTCGATGGGATTTGTACTAGAGGTAGAAATCTATCACACAATAGCAAACACATTAAGAGATTAATATATCTCATAATATTTACATATAAAAATATATAGTTTCCAACAAACGTGTTAAACAATCGTTTTTAAAGAAAAAACACGGTCGAAGTCCAGACTCACTAATGCATCCTAACAAACTCGATAAGATACACTAATGCAAATTTCTGGTTCTCTAAGACCAACGCTCTGATACCAACTGAAATGTCCCGTTCATATTGATTATAAACGTTTCATATTAATTGGTTTTGTTGCGAGGTTTTGACCTCTATATGAGACGTTTTTCAAAGACTGCATTCGATTTTTAAAATAAACCATAACCTTTATTTTATCGATAAAGGTTAAAAAAAACATTACGTAGATTATCAAGTAATGATAATCAAAATATAGCGTTTACACACGACCATTACATAATGGTTCACAATAATATTTTACAACAATTTATTTTCCAAATGCAGTTTTCAAACAATATTATACAAGCATGCTGACTCCAAATCTTGTCCTTAATTAGCATGCAACAGTGGAAGCTCTTAATAATCACCTGAGAATAAACATGCTTTAAACGTCAACAAAAATGTTGGTGAGTTATAGGTTTAATCTTTATCATAAATCATAATAATAATAATAATAGGCCACAAGATTTCAATTATAACCGCACACGTAACCCGTGTACAAAATAATACGCGTAACCCGCGAATTAAAAATCATTCATATGGTGAACACCTAGTAACCGACATTAACAAAAATGCATCTAGAATATCCCCATCATTCCGCGACTCTCATCGGACATGATAAAATCGAAGTACAAAAGCATCTGTAACCCGTATGGGGTTTGTTAGGCCCAATAGATCTATCTTTAGGATTCGCGTCAATTAGGGTTTCTGTTCCCTAATTCTTAGATTACCAGACTAAAAAGGGTGATATTAGGTTTAATAATCCAACCATAGAATGTTGTTTCAAGTACTTGTGCCTATTTTGTAAAACATTTATAAAACTGCATGTATTTTCATCCCAAAAATATTTGGTAGTAAAAATAGGACTATAACTCACTTTCACAGATTATCAATTCGTCGAGAATTAGACTTGGCCACGAGTCGATTCACGAACCTATAACAAATATATACATATATATTAAAGTATGATCAAAATATATTAACAACATTTTTTATTACTTTTTAACGATTTAAATTTGTTAAGTTAACAGTCCAACGTTAGTAGTCCACAATTAGTTGTCCACAGTTAGTAGTACAGAAATAAATCAATATATATTATCTCCAATCAATCCAAGACCCAGTGTATACATGTCTCAGACTCGATCACAACTCAAAGTATATATATTATTTTGGAATCAACCTCAACCCTGTATAGCTAAATTGAACATTACCGCATATAGAGTGTCTATGGTTGTTACAAATAATATATATAGATGACGTCGATATGATATGTCAAAACATTGTATACGTGTCTATGGTCTATCAAGATTACATAATATATGTTAAGTTACATGTATAATACAATATAAGTTAATTAAGTTATGGTTAGTATAGATTTGTTATAAAATTTTCGTAGTTAAACTAGTAAATCTAACCAATTTTATTTTACCCATAATTTCTTCGTTATAAATCTATTTTGGTGAATCAAGTTGCTATGGTTTCATAATGAAGTGAAATTTATGAAACTAAATAGAAAAAGTATAAGTTTATACTTGAAAATATAGGTTACAAGTCGTTTTTGAAAGAGGTAGTCATTTCCGTCGAAAGAACGATATCTTGATGACCATTTTGAAAAACATACTGTCACTTTAAGTTTAACCATGATTTTTGGATATAGTATCATGTTTATATAAAATATCATTTTTCCAGAAAATAAACTTCAAATTGAAAGATTACGATAGTTTTTATTTTTCCAACCCAAAACAGCCCCCGGTTTTACTACAACGGCGTATGTCCGGTTTTACGGTGTTCTTCGTGTTTTCAGGTTTTAAATCATTAAGTTAGCATATCATATAGATATAGAACATGTGCTTAGTTGATTTTAAAAGTTAAGTTAGAAGGATTAAATTTGTTTGCGAAAAAGTTTAGAATTCACTAAACTATGTTCTAGTGATTACAAGTTATAATCTTCGAATAAGATAGTTATATATATATATATATATATATATATATATATATATATATATATATATATATATATATATATATATATATATATATATATATATATATATATATATATATATATATATATATATATATATGAATCGAATGATGTTATGAACATCATCACTACCTCAATTATAGTAGGTAAACCTACTAGAAATGAAAAGAAATAATCTTGAGCTTGAATGTATCTTTGATGGCTTGGAAGTTCTTGAAGTAGAATCATGACACGAAAATAATTTCAAGTAAGATTACTACTCGAATTAAGATAGTTATAGTTATAGAAATTGAATCAAAGTTTGAATATGAATATTACCTTGAATAAGAAAGATAACCTACTGTAAATAACAAAGGTTTCTTGATCTTAGATGATTGATTGGAATGGATTAGAAAGCTTGGAAGTAAACTAGTAAACTTGAAAGTGTTATTGAAGTGTTCTTGAGTAGTTGTTTTGTAGGTTGATTTATGTTAGGATTTTTGAACTAGATTGATGTATATTATGATGAGCATGATGAAGAACACTTAGAACATGAAGAGAGAACTTGAGCGAGAGTAGTTTGATGCATAAAAGTTGGAAAATGAAAGTGTTTATGTGAGTGCATAATTTCGTGAATTAAGAGTCAAGATATAGGCTCCATTAGTTTGTATTTTTGTTAGATATTTCATGCTAGTTGCCAAATGATGGTTCCCACATATTTAGGTAACTCATTAAGGCTGCTAAGAGCTGATCATTGGTGTTTACTATTAGTATATACCAATAGTAAATACATTTAAAAGCTGGGTATTGTACGAGTACGAATACGGATTGAATACGAGTAAATATTGTTTACTGTAGTAAATAGTATTTACTGTAGCAAATAGTATTTTGCTGTAACCAAATAGTAGTTTTACTGTAGTAAATAGTGTTTTACTGTAGCAAATAGTGTTTTACTGTACATCTTTGATTTAATTGTATTTCTTCTTATATATATATATATATATATATAATAAAAACTTACATCATAAAATAAATAAAACGATTATATAATTATCACAAGTTATGACGTTTGTGAATCATCAGGCAAACTGGGTGGTCAAGCGTTAACACTAAATCCGTTTTAGTTAATCAAGTCTTAACAAGTTTGATTGCTTAACATGTTGGAAACATTTATTCACGTCAATATTAATCTCATATAATATATAATCATGGAAAAGTTCGGGTCACTACAGTACCTACCCGTTAAATAAATTTCGTCTCGAAATTTTAAGCAGTTGGAGGTGTTGTCGTATCTTCTGGAAATAAGTGTGGGTATTTCTTCTTCATCTGATCTTCACGCTCTCAGGTGAACTCGGGTCCTCTACGAGCATTCCATCGAACCTTAATGATTGGTATTTTGTTTTGCTTAAGTCCTTTAACCTCACGATCCATTATTTCAACAGGTTCTTCAATGAATTGAAGTTTTTCACTGATTTGGATTTCGTCTAAAGGAATAGTGAGATCTTCTTTGGCTAAGCATTTCTTCAGATTCGATACGTAAAAAGTATCACGTACACCGGCGAGTTGTTGAGGTAAATCAAGTCGGTAAGCTACTGGTCCGACACGATCTATAATCTTGAATGGTCCAATGTACCTTGGATTCAGTTTCCCCCGTTTACCAAATCGAACAACGCCTTTCCAAGGTGATACCTTAAGCATGACCATGTCACCAATTTCAAATTCTATATCTTTTCTTTACTGTCCGCGTAGCTCTTTTGTCGACTTTGGGCGGTTTTCAACCGTTGTTGAATTTGAATGATTTTCTCGGTAGTTTCTTGGATAAGTTCTGGACCCGTAATTTGTCTATCCCCCACTTCACTCTAACAAATCAGAGACCTGTACTTTCTGCCATAAAGTGCCTCAAACGGTGCCATCTCAATACTCGAGTGGTAACTGTTGTTGTATGAAAATTCTGCTAACGGTAGATGTCGATCCCAACTGTTTCCAAAATCAATAACACGTGCTCTTAGCATGTCTTCAAGAGTTTGTATCGTCCTTTCACTCTGCCCATCGGTTTGTGGATGATAGACAGTACTCATATCTAGACGAGTTCCCAATGCTTGTTGTAACGTTTGCCAAAACCTTGAAATAAATCTACCGTCCATATCAGAGATAATAGAGATTGGTATTCCGTGTCTGGAGACGACTTCCTTCAAGTATAGTTGTGCTAAATTTTCCATTTTATCATCTTCTCTCATTGGTAGAAAGTGCGCTGATTTGGTGAGACGATCGACTATTACCCAAATAGTACCATAACCCCTTGCAGTCCTTGGCAATTTAGTAATGAAATCCATGGTAATATTTTCCCATTTTCATTCCGGGATTTTAGGTTATTAAAGTAGACCTGATGGTTTCTGATGTTCAGCTTTGACCTTAGAACACGTCAAACATTCTCCTACGTATTTAGCAATATCGGCTTTCATATCTGGCCACCAAAGATGTTTCTTGAGATCTTTGTACATCTTTCCCGCTCCGGGATGTATTGAGTATCTGGTTTTATGTGCTTCCCTAAGTACCATTTCTCTCACATCTCTAAACTTGGGTACCCAAATTCTTTCAGCCCTATACCGAGTTCCATCTTCTCGAATATTAAGATGTTTCTCTAATCCTTTGGGTATTTCCTTCTTCAAATTCCCTTCTTTCAAACTCCTTGTTGCGCCTCTTTAATTCGAGTAGTAAAGTTAGTATGAATAATTATATTCATTGCTTTTACTCAAATAGGTTCCCTGTCTTTTCTACTTAAGGCGTCGGCTACTACGTTCACCTTCCCTGGGTGGTAACGAATCTCAAAATCGTAATCATTCAACAATTCAATCCACCTGCGCTGCCTCATGTTCAGTTGTTTCTGATCAAATATATGTTGAAGAATTTTGTGGTCGGTATATATAATACTTTTGACCCCATATAAGTAGTGCCTCCATGTCTTTAATGCAAAAACAACATCACCCAACTCCAAATCGTGAGTCGTATAATTTTGCTCGTGAATCTTTAATTGTCTGGACGCATAAGCAATTACCTTCGTTCGTTGCATTAATATACAACCGAGACCTTGCTTTAAGGCATCACAATAAATCACAAAATCATCATTCCCTTCAGGCAATGACAATATAGGTGCCGTAGTTAACTTTTTCTTTAACAATTGAAATGCTCTTTCTTGCTCATCCTTCCATTCAAATTTCTTCCCTTTATGCGTTAATGCACTCAAGGGTTTTGCTATTTTGGAAAAATCTTGGATGAATCTTCTATAGTAACCAGCCAATCCCAAAAATTGGCGTATTTGCATCGGGGTTTTCGGTGTTTCCCACTTCTCAACGGTTTCAATCTTTTCCGGATCAACTTGAATACCTTCTTTGATCATTATATGATCGAGGAATTGAACTTCTTTCAACCAAAATGCACACTTTGAAAATTTAGCGTACAATTTTTCCTTCCTCAACAATTCTAGCACTTTTCTCAAATGTTCTTTGTGCTCTTGATCATTTTTAGAGTAAATAAGTATGTCATCGATGAAGACAATGACAAACTTGTCAAGATATGGTCCACACACTCGGTTCATGAGGTCCATGAATACAGCTAGTGCGTTAGTTAATCCAAACGGCATAACCATAAAATCATAATGACCGTAACGTGTTCTAAAAGCAGTCTTCGAAATATCATCCTCCTTCACCCGCATTTGATGATATTCGGATTGTAAATCGATCTTCGAATAAACCGACGAGCCTTGTAGTTGATCAAATAAGTCGTCGATTCTCGGTAGTCGATAACGGTTCTTGATAGTAAGTTTGTTCAACTCTCTGTAGTTGATACACAACCTGAATGTACCATCCTTCTTTTTGACAAACAAAACAGGAGCTCCCCACGGTTTTTACTTGGTCGAATAAAACCACGCTCTAAAAGTTCTTGTAATTGGCTTTGTAACTCTTTCATTTCACTGGGTGCGAGTCTGTATGGCACACGAGCTATCAGTGCAGCCCCGGGTACAAGATCTATTTGAAATTCAACGGATCGATGTGGAGGTAGTCCCGGTAATTCTTTTGGAAATACATCGGGAAATTCTTTTGCGACGGGAACATCATCGATGTTCTTTTCTTCGGGTTTGACTACTTCGATGTATGCTAGAACGTCATAGCAACCTTTTCTTATTCGCTTTTGCGCCTTCAAATTACTAATAAGATTTAACTTCGCGTTGCTCTTTTCTCCGTACACCATTAAGGGTTTTCTCTTTTCGCGCATAATGCGAATCGCATTTTTATAACAAACGATCTCTTTTTTCACCTCTTTCAACCAGTCCATGCCAATTATCACATCAAAACTCCCTAACTCTACTGGTATCAAATCAATCTTAAACGTTTCGCTAACCAGTTTAATTTCTCGATTCCGACATATTTTATCTGCTGTAATTAATTTACCGTTTGTTAATTCGAGTAAAAATTTATTATCCAAAGGCATTAATGGACAACTTAATTTGGCACAAAAATCTCTACTCATATAGCTTCTATCCGCACCCGAATCAAATAAAACATAAGCAGGTTTTTCATCGATAAGAAACGTACCCGTAACAAGCTCTGGGTCTTCCTGTGCTTCTGCCGCATTAATATTGAAAAATCTTATTCAGCCTTGACCATTATTATTCCGCTGGTTGGGACACTTACTTTTGTAATGGCCCTTTTTCCCTCATTCGAAACAAGTAAACTTCACACTTTGCCGCACTATGCCCCTTTCTCTTACACTTGGTACATGATACCGAACAGTAAGTAGTCGGATGGTACCCTTCACACCTTATGCACGGAATTTTCTGATTTTGGTTGCCATTTTTGTTATTGAGATAGTTGTTGGGATTGTTGTTGTTGGGACATTTGTTGTAGTTGTTATGGGGGTTATTGTAGTTGTTGTTGGGATTGCGATTGTTGTTGCGGTTAATGTTGCGGTTGTTGTGGTTGTTATAACGATTGTTGTTGTTATTGGATTGGTGACCCTTGTCACTGTTTTCTTCCCACTTTCTATTGACTTGCTTCATTTTGGCCTCTTCAGCCGCCTGCTCTTTAATTCTTCCCTCAATCTGATTTATGAGTTTGTGAGCCAGTCGACTTCCCTTTTGTATGGAGGTGGGCTCATTTGAACTCACATCCTCCTGAATCCTTTCTGGTAGTCCTTTTACAAATGTATCGATCTTCTCCTCTTCATCCTCGAACACTCCTGGACACAATAGGCACAACTCTGTGAATCGTCGTTCGTATGTGGTAATATCGAACCCCTGTGTTCGTAATCCTCTAAGCTCTGCCTTGAGCTTATTGACCTCGTTTCTGGGACGGTACTGCTCATTCATCAAGTGTTTGAATGCTGACCACGGTAGTGTGTAAGCAGCATCTTGTCCCACTTGTTCTAGATAGGTGTTCCACCATGTTAACGCAGTACCTGTGAAGGTATGCGTGGAGTACTTTACCGTATCTTCTTCAGCACATTTGCTTATAGAAAACACAGATTCGACCTTCTCGGTCCAATGTTTTAGTCCGACTGGTCCTTCAGTCCCGTTGAATTCCAGAGGCTTACAGGCAGTGAAAGCCTTATAGGAGCATCCTACACGGTTTCGTGTGGATTTAACTCCACTGCTAGACCCTGAGTTATAGTTGTTGTTTTGCATTGCAGCCTGTACTGCAGCTATGTTTGCAGCAAGGAATGCACGGAAATCTTCTTCGCTCATATTCAAGTTCTGTTGAGTAGCCGGTGTCATTTCCTTCAAAAATAGCCAAAAGAGTTAAGTTAATCATATAGAATATTAAGAGTAGTCAATAGTATTTCGTAGCATAATATGAACTTATTTATAAAATCCTTTTCTTCATATTAGCGTTTTATAATTTTAGTTCGGGTAGTACCTACCCGTTAAAGTTCATACTTAATAGCTAGCGCAAAAATTAACTACTACTATCGAAATAATATTCTATCATGAAAAACTTAATTCATTAACATTTCACGCTTAAACTTTCGATACAATATCATACAATCATACAATACCGTTATTTTACATATAGCATGAAATAAGGCACACGATGACCATACTACCAGGCAGTTGTTAGGACAATTCTAGTGAAACTCAAACTGTTCAGTGAAGGCAATAAAGACACGTAATTCATAAGACCAGAAACAAGTCATGCATTCGGGTTTCACTAGTACTATTTCCCATCCTTGATCAAGTGGGGAATAACCATTGTGACCGTTGGCAAGGCAACACGTTGTAACATCGTCAAAAGGACGAGGGTTACGTAATATCCAACAGCGCCGTAACAAGTTAAAAACCTTATCTCGTACCCCAACTACAGAATCTGTCACTTGTGGGAATGTTTCATTAAG
The DNA here is from genome assembly GCF_046630445.1 of Rutidosis leptorrhynchoides. Lineage (NCBI taxonomy): Eukaryota > Viridiplantae > Streptophyta > Magnoliopsida > Asterales > Asteraceae > Rutidosis > Rutidosis leptorrhynchoides. The sequence goes on from NC_092333.1 coordinate 29,487,501, forward strand.
AAGTTGCAAACCGATGTTCTTTTTCTCAATTTGATGAGAGGCGAACATCACTAACCCGTAAACGTAACATGCTTCCTTATGTTGCATGTTTGAAGCCCTTTTTAATAAATGAAATACTATATTGGGATATTCGGAGCCAAAATAGGCCCTCAACCCGTGGCGGAAAATTGCATTAGGGTTTCCCGCACACACAGCCTTATAGAAAATATGACGTAACTTAAGGTTTCCCCAATACGATATACACCACCTATCGAAGGAAAGCCTTTTATAAACCAAGGCATGCCTAGAACGTCTTTTAAACGTCTTACAAACTAATTTTGTCATAAATAATTGAGCCAGGGAATCCAGACCAACTCTTGACAAGATTTCATCAATCATGTCCCGTGGTAGGTCTTCTAAAATATTCGGTTGTCTATCCTTAACGTCCATTTTGTATTTTTATACTGTAAAAGAGATGAAAAATTAGATCTTGTAAAGGATGATATAATACAAACATTACAAGCAATTTTTACATACATCATAAAAGTACAAGCAAACTACAGTACACATATTATACAGCATGATTACAATTCTTTATTCCGACTCACTTGTTTCCTCCTCCTTGGACTTGGTTCGTTTTGCTAATTTTTTAGGAATACATGGTGCTCCTCTAATACGAGCTGTCGTTTTCACAAATGGTTTAGAAAACCCTGGTGACTTAGATGTTCCCAGGTTATAGTTAAAGTTTAAGAAATACGGGTGTTTACGATATATCCCATCGGGATATTTCATGTTAACATATAGTTCATCGGTTTTGGACTCGGGTTTTTCTATTTTGATAGCTTTTCCCTTATTATTTTCTTTTGCCTTATTAAATTAAGCCGGGTTAATTTCTATAACATCATCGGAATCCTCGTCGGGATCTGATTCATCAGAAAATTGGTAATTTTCCCAATATTTTGCTTCCTCGGCGGAAACACCATTCACCATTTTTAATTTTGGTCCATTGGTTGAGAATTTTCTTTTATTTATCTGTTTTTCTGTGGTTCTTAATATTTCTTCCTCCGGAACCTCTTCTTCCGGTTCCTCTTCTTCCGGTTCCTCTTCTTCCGGTTCCTCTTCTTCTTCCGGAATTTGTGAATCTTCTCAAAATACATTCGACTCTTCATTATTATTGGGTGAGTCGATGGAATTTGTACTAGAGGTAGACATTTATCACGCAATAGCAAGCACGTTAAGAGATTAATATATCATATAATATTTACATATAAAAATATATAGTTTCCAACAAACGTGTTAAGCAATCGTTTTTAAAGAAAAAACACGGTCGAAGTCCAGACTCACTAATGCATCCTAACAAACTCGATAAGACATACTAATGCAAATTTCTGGTTCTCTAAGCCCAACGCTCTGATACCAACTGAAATGTCCCGTTCATATTGATTATAAATGTTTCATTTTAATTGGTTTCGTTGCGAGGTTTTGACCTCTATATGAGACGTTTTTCAAAGACTGCATTCAATTTTTAAAATAAACCATAACCTGTATTTTATCGATAAAGGTTAAAAAAAATATTACGTAGATTATCAAGTAATGATAATCAAAATATAGCGTTTACACACGACCATTACATAATGGTTCACAATAATATTTTACAACAATTTATTTTCCGAATGCAGTTTTCAAACAATGTTATACAAGCATGATGACTCCAAATCTTGTCCTTAATTAGCATGCAACAGCGGAAGCTCTTAATAATCACCTAAGAATAATCATGCTTTAAACGTCAACAAAAATGTTGGTGAGCTATAGGTTTAATCTTTATCATAAATCATAATAATAATAATAATAATAATAATAATAATAATAGGCCACAAGATTTCAATTATAACCGCACACGTAACCCGTGTACAAAATAATACGCGTAACCCGCGAATTAAAAATCATTCATATGGTGAACACCTAGTAACCGACATTAACAAAAATGCATCTAGAATATCCCCATCATTCCGCGACTCTCGTCGGACATGATAAAATCGAAGTACTAAAGCATCTGTAACCCGTATGGGATTTGTTAGGCCCAATAGATCTATCTTTAGGATTCACGTCAATTAGGGTTTCTGTTCCCTAATTCTTAGATTACCAGACTAAAAATGGTGATATTCAGTTTAATAATCCAACCATAGAATGTTGTTTCAAGTACTTGTGCCTATTTTGTAAAACATTTATAAAACTGCATGTATTCTCATCCCGAAAATATTTGGTAGTAAAAATGGGACTATAACTCACTTTCACATATTATCAATTCGTCGAGAATTAGACTTGGCCACGGGCCGATTCACGAACCTATAACAAATATATACATATATATTAAAGTATGATCGAAATATATTAACAACATTTTTTATTACTTTTTAACGATTTAAATTTGTTAAGTTAACAGTCCAACGCTAGTAGTCCACAATTAGTTGTCCACAGTTAATAGTACAGAAATAAATCAATATATATTATCTCGAATCAATCCACGACCCAGTGTATACAAGTCTCAGACTCGATCACAAATCAAAGTATATATATTATTTTGGAATCAACCTCAACCCTGTATAGCTAACTCGAACATTACCGCATATAGAGTGTCTCTGGTTGTTCCAAATAATATATTTAGATGACGTCGATATGATATGTCAAAACATTGTATACGTGTCTATGGTCTATCAAGATTACATAATATATGTTAAATTACATGTATAATACAATATAAGTTAATTAAGTTATGGTTAGTATAGATTTGTTATAAAAATTTATTTTCGTAGTTAAACTAGTAAATCTAACCAATTTTGTTTTACCCATAATTTCTTTGTTATAAATCCGTTTTGAGTGAGTCAAGTTGCTATGGTTTCATAATAAACTGAAATTTATGAAACTAAATAGAAAAAGTATAAATTTATACTCGGAAATACAGGTTACAAGTCATTTTTGAAAGAGGTAGTCATTTCCGTCGAAAGAACGACATCTTGATGACCATTTTGAAAAACATACTTTCACTTTAAGTTTAACCATGATTTTTGGATATAGTATCATGTTCATATGAAATATCATTTTTCCAGAAAACAAACTTCAAATTCAAAGATTACAATAGTTTTTATTTTTCCAACCCAAAACAGCCCCCGGTTTTACTACAACGGCGTATGTCCGGTTTTACGGTGTTCTTCGTGTTTCCAGGTTTTAAATCATTAAGTTAGCATATCATATAGATATAGAGCATGTGTTTAGTTTATTTTAAAAGTTAAGTTAGAAGGATTAACTTTGTTTGCGAACAAGTTTAGAATTAACTAAACTATGTTCTAGTGATTACAAGTTATAATCTTCGAATAAGATAGTTATATATATATATATATATATATATATATATATATATATATATACATATATATATATATATATATATATATATATATATATATATATGTATATATATATATATATATGTATATATATATATATGTATATGAATCGAATAATGTTATGAACATCATCACTACCTCAAGTATAGTAGGTAAACCTACTAGAAATGAAAAGAAATAATCTTGAGCTTGAATGGATCTTTGATGGCTTGGAAGTTCTTGAAGTAGAATCATGACACGAAAATAATTTCAAGTAAGATTACTAATCGAATTAAGATAGTTATAGTTATAGAAATTGAATCAATGTTTGAATATGAATATTACCTTGAATAAGAAAGATAACCTACTGTAAATAACAAAGGTTTCTTGATCTTAGATGATTGATTGGAATGGATTTGAAAGCTTGGAAGTAAACTAGTAAACTTGAAAGTGTTATTGAAGTGTTCTTGAGTAGTTGTTTTGTAGGTTGATTTATGTTAGGATTTTTGAACTAGATTGATGTATATTATGATGAGGATGATGAAGAACACTTAGAACATGAAGAGAGAACTTGAGAGAGAGTAGTTTGATGCATAAAGGTTGGAAAATGAAAGTGTTTATGCGAGTGCATAATTTCGTGAATTAAGAGTCAAGATATAGGCTCTATTAGTTTGTATTATTGTTAGATATTTTATGCTAGTTGCCAAATGATGGTTTCCACATATTTAGGTGACTCATTAAGGCTGCTAAGAGCTAATCATTGGTGTTTACTATTAGTATATACCAATAGTAAATACATTTAGAAGCTGGGTATTGTACGAGTACGAATACGAATTGAATACGAGTAAATAGTGTTGACTGTAATAAAATAGTGTTACTGTAGCAAATAGTTTTTTGCTGTAGTAAATAGTGTTTTACTGTAGCAAATAGTGTTTTACTGTACATATTTGATTTAATTGTATTTCTTATATATATATATATATATATATATATATATATATATATATATATATATATATATATATATATATATATATATATATATATATATATATATATAATCATCAGGCAAACTGGGTGGCCAAATGTTAACACTAAATCCGTTTCAGTTAATCAAGTCTTAACAAGTTTGATTGCTTAACATGTTGGAAATATTTATTCATGTAAATATTAATCTCATATAATATATAATCATGGAAAAGTTCGGGTTACTACAACGGGGTGTTTTGCAACAGTGTTTGAAACACACTTTTAAAATCTAATTTATTCATATAGTTTTCATCAACTATTATATAAAGTAAATCTATAACTTCTATTAAATCTCTAAAATGATGATGTCATCATTTTACAATTTAACTCTTGTAAGACCCAATTATTTATTGTACATGGAGTATTTATGATGTACGTAAGGTGTGTGTACTGTGGTGTAAAGGAAAAGCTGGGAACCTGATCAGACCTGTGTGCGCGCCGCGCAGGGTCAAGTGTGCGCGCCGCGCACTTGGCCTGGCGACAGATTCCTGCTATTTCTAATTTTGAGTTAAATGAGGGGTAGTTTGGTCTTTTGTGTATTGACGGCTTTAGGCCACAAATGGCAGATTGGGGACTCATTCCCCAAAATCTTATCCTCTCATTTTTCTTCATCTCCTCCACCTTCCAAACCCTAGTGAGAGAAACTCACTTTTAGTGTGAGAGAGCTTGTTTTGAAGAGGAAGGAGTTGGATTCTCACTCAAGTTCAAGTGTTAAAGTTGTTCACCTAGTCACTAGCTACGTTGTGATTGTGGTGGTAAGCTCTAATCTTGATTTCCTTGTTTTAGTGTGTTTAAGGGTTAGGGTTTGGGTTAGTGATGAACATAAAACCATTATTGGTGATTTTGAGGGTTCTTGGGTAAGATTGAGTCATGAAGACTCAATAGTAACTAACCTAGGGTTTCAAAGTGTTAAATTGGTGTTTGTGAGACTTAATTTGGTTAGTTAATTACTAGCACACCTAGATATTTAGTAAATGGGTGCTATGAGGGTTAGTGGATGACCCGAAATGGGTGTGTTGACTTTGAAATGGTCAAATGGGTAATAATTGACCTAGTTGGGAAAGATGGGTATGAAATACCCTAATTGTGTATTAGTTAGTGTTGTCGGACCTCAATCACTAGCTTCTAGTGATTTGTGATGGTCTTGACCTTAAATGACGGTTTTGGTAAAAGTGGGGCATTTAATGCATTTAAGTCATTAAATACACATGAGTGAATCGTTGGCGTTTAGTCCAACTAGTTTGTGTGTTAATTGGGTACTTATTATATTAGGTACATTGCTTTGAAGCTTGCGGAGGTATAAAATCGTCACCAAATCGTCAAGGTGAGTGGAGTAATTATACATGTATGTATATGGTGTATTTATTTGTATGCTATGGTATGACCTACTGAGCCGGGAGTGCCATAGTGTGTGCGAATGTACTATGATGTAAACCACAGAGCCGGTAGCATCATGGTATGTGTGTTGTAGTGTGAACCACGGAGCCGGTAGCACTATAAAATGAGGTGTGAACCACGGAGCCAGTAACACCAAAGTGTAAACCACGGAGCCGGTAGCACTATAAAAGAGTATGACTCGAGTTGTGATGTGAACCACGGAGCCGGTAGCATCAAAGTGTGAACCACGGATCCGGTAGCACTATAAAATGATGTGTGAACCACGGAGCCGGTGGCACCGAAGTGTGAACCACAGAGCAGGTAGCACTATAAAATAGTATGACTTAAATGCATAGTGACGTGAACCACGAAGCCGGTAGCGTCATAGCATTGTGTATGGTGTGAACCACGGAGCCGGTAGCACCATGGCGCGTTTATGGTTAACCATATAGTTGTTTATGTATACGTTGTAAAGTATCATATTATATTGTTATGGAGTATATGATATTGATTTTGCTAGATGTGGTAATTGGAGGTCATTAGCTTATACTTGGAGTTCGTATGCTAATTATGTTCCTAGCATATATGTGTTGTGTGTAAGTGATTGCAAGTAGGTATACTATATATGTATATGTATAATTGTTGCACTCACTAAGCTTTGCTTACCCTCTCATTGTTTATCTTTTTATAGGCTCCGACGGAGACAAGGGTAATGTCATAACCCGTCCTTAACCATAAGAACGTGTTAGATAACGTATGATTTCATTGCGAGGTATTGACCTCTATATGCGACATTTTTAAAAAGGAAAACTGCATATATTATACATTACAAACCAAACCATTATTTTTGATACAAGCTTTAGACAATAAAAAGATGATTATCGTTTAGCGATAATCTTCGACTTACAAACTTTACAAATGATGACAACAACACGGTTTCTAGCATATTTTACAATACAACATCTCGGATATGCAGTGTTATTTTTGACACAAACATGAGTACGCATGATCCTGCTTAGATTCAACATAATGCAGCGGAAGCTTTAATTATCACCTGAGAATAAACATGTTTAAAAACGTCAACATAAAGTTGGTGAGATATAGGTTTAGTGCGCAGCAATATATATATATAGACCACAAGATTTCGTATATAAACATTTCAATAAAAATATTCTAAGTGGTTGAGCACTTGGTAACCATACTTAACATTTTCACGTCGCATATTCCCTTTAATATGAAATCTTACTACACCGTACCAAGTGTAGTCACAAAACGAAGTACTGTGCAACCGTTGAATACTGGTCGTCCAGTCCGGTTGGGGTTGTCAGGCCCGATAGATCTATCAACAGGATTCGCGTTTACAATACCGCTGTAAATATTAGTTACCAAGCTATAGGGAAGTATGCCAGTGGTACAACTCAACGTAGAACATATTTTTCAGTTACTTGTGTCCATATCGTAAAACATAAAATACATGTATTCTCATCCCGAAATATTTAGAGTTTAAAAGTGGGACTATATACTCACTCTTGTCTTGATGATATATATATTTTGACTCGGTCTTCCGGTTGATATCACAAACCTATCCATATATAATATATCAATATGTTTTCATTTTAAAACAAACGTTATATATATATATACTTGTTATACTTTTAATACTTTGAATATTTCCTTAGTCCGAAGTTAGCTGTCCGAGGTTAGCAATTCAATTTTTAATGGTTCATTTTTAGATGTTTAATATACCCGCAATAAATAAAACCCCCAACGAAATAAATAAAACCCCAACGTATATGTATTGGTCGAGATTAATCTTGACCCATGGTACCGGTGTTGTCAAATGACGTGTTGCGTACATAAAGTACCGGTGTTGTCAAATGACGTGTTGCGTACAAACATGAGATCTTATGATTAATCTTCTCGTATTGTTTACGGGTGATCCTGAACCATATAAAATTGAATTATAAGTACATATATATAAAATATCATGTTATCTTAGAAATATGTGATTTATATCATTTTTTTCCAATTGATCCCGTAGTTGAAATGATCTAGGATAACCAATTTTGTTTCGGTCATAGTTTCTTCGTTACAAATCCGTTTTCGTTGATTCAAATTGCCATCTTCTTGGATCGAGTTCTTCTTTAAGACTATGAACTGTAAATACCTTGGTTTGTATTCAAAATCATACGGCATAAGTGAAACATTAGTGAAACATATGAAGTTAAACATTTTTGTTACAACAAAATCATTTAATGACCATTTTTCTAAAAATACTTATACTTTGAAAAACCAAGTTTTACCTTGTTAAATTAGTATATACATAAGTTATATTACAGGTCTTGAAGTATTTTAAAAGTTAAGTTAGAAGGATCTATTTAGTTTGCAAACAAGTTTGAAAACATTCAAACTATGTTCTTGTTGTTAAACTTTTGTACCACAAAATAAGATAGCTATATATATATGAATCGAATAAGGTTATGAACATAGATTCTACCTCAAGTTCCTTGGATAAGTTTGCTGTAAAAGAGAAGTAAGAAGCTAGAATCAAAAGGGTGATGGAAGTGGATGAAAGATTGGAAGTAAGTTGGTGTTCTTGGAGGGTTTTCTTGAAGTGTTTTTGTATGGTTTTCTTATGGTGTTTTAGTATGGTTTTTGAAGCTAGATCTTTATGGAACTTTGCTGGATTGTTATGGAGTTTAGAGAGTAAGAAAGAGTGTGTGTTTTTAGTTAAGAGATTGAAGTAAAAATGAATCAAAAATGATGATACATATATACTCCTAAAAATGTGATCTTTAAGGATAACATGACAAAATTCTAGTTTGTATTTTTGTAATTAGTCTTGCAATGATTCAAAAGTAATTACCTAGCTCTAAGGGCATGAATAATGGCTGGTTAGGTGGTGATTTTGATGTGTATTTACTATTAGTAAATACGTATAGGAGCTAGGTATGATACGAGTACAAATACTCTAAATATACGTATAGAAATTTTGTGAAAAATGGAATGAGGATTCAAATATAGCTATCTTTTGTGAATACACTTATATGATTTTATGTATTTAAGTTCTTAAAAGTGATTAAATACATTACTTATACGATATATGTATAACATTATAAGTCTTAAGTATTTATGTCAAATAACGTTACGTATAGTTATCGTTTTGAAAACTTAAGTTAGTAGTTTCAAAATACACATATAACTTGTTGTTATTAATACAAAATGAGATATTAAAACATTTATTAATCATGTTAAATATGTATATATACATTTATATACACAAACGTATAATTATCATATATTGTATAGTTCGTGATATCATCGGTCAAACTAGACGGTCAAACGTTGTGTAAAACTCTTTTCGGAAATATAAGTCTCGACAATTTGGATTGCTTATCATGTTGGTAAGGTTTAATTTATGTAAATATTAATCTTATAAGTATATAACGATCGAAAAAGTGCGGGTCGTTACATTACCTCCCCGTTAAATAAATTTCGTCCCGAAATTTTAAAATTGTACCTATTTTGCGTCATCGAGAAACAAATGCGGATATTTTCGTTTCATCTGATCCTCTCGTTCCCAAGTAAACTCGGGACCTCTTCTAGCATTCCAACGAACCTTAACAATCGGTATATTACTCTGTTTGAGCTGTTTAACTTCACGGTCCATGATTTCGATTGGTTCTTCGACGAATTGTAGTTTCTCGTCGACATGGATTTCTTCAAGAGGAATGGTAAGGTCTTCCTTTGCAAGACACTTCTTAAGGTTCGAGATGTGAAAGGTATTATGTACTCCGGCGAGTTGTTGCGGTAACTCGAGCCGATAAGCTACCGGTCCAATGCGTTCGATGATCTTGAACGGGCCTACGTATCTTGGGTTCAATTTACCCCTTTTGCCGAAACGTATTACACCTTTCCAAGGTGACACCTTTAGCATAACCATGTCCCCGACCTGAAACTCTAATGGTTTCCTTCGAACATCGGCGTAGCTCTTTTGGCGACTACGGGCTGTTTTCAATCTCTCCTTGATTTGCACTATCTTCTCAGTCGTTTCATGTATGATCTCGGGACCAGTTAATTGTCGATCTCCTACTTCATTCCAACAGATAGGAGATCTACACTTCCTTCCATACAATGCTTCGAATGGCGCAGCTCCAATGCTCGCATGATAACTATTATTATACGAGAATTCTGCTAACGGTAGATATTTATCCCATCCGTTTCCAAAATCGATCACACATGCCCTGAGCATGTCTTCAAGAGTCTGAATTGTTCTCTCACTCTGCCCGTCGGTCTGCGGATGATATGCGGTACTCATATCCAAACGAGTTCCTAGTGCCTCCTGTAGTGATTGCCAAAACTTTGAGGTAAATCTACTATCACGATCGGATATAATGGAAATAGGTATTCCATGCCTTGAAACAACTTCCTTTATATACAATCGTAATAGTTTCTCCATTCTATCCGTTTCCTTTATAGGTAAGAAATGTGCAGACTTGGTGAGACGATCAACAATCACCCAAATGGTGTCGTATCCCCAGGCAGTCTTTGGTAACTTTGTGATGAAATCCATGGTAATACCATCCCATTTCCATTCTGGGATTTCTGGTTGTTGAAGTAACCCTGACGGCTTCTGGTGTTCTGCTTTGACCTTAGAACAAGTTAAACACTCCCCAACATATGTTGCAACGTCGGTCTTTAAATTAGGCCACCAATAACGTGTCTTAAGATCTTGATACATCTTTCCAACTCCAGGATGTATCGAGTATCTTGTCTTATGTGCCTCGTTCAATATTAACTTCCTTAATCCACCCAACTTCGGTACCCAAATACGATTTGCAAAATACCGAATTCCATCTTCCCGTACAACAAGTTGCTTCTCATACTTCTTCATTATTTCATTCTTTATGTTTTCTTTATTGAGTGCTTCTTGTTGAACCTCTTTGATTTGTGAGTTGAGATTCATACGAATTTTTATGTTCATTGCTCGAACTCGAATTGGTTCTCGTTCTTTTCTGCTTAAAGCATCGGCCACCACGTTCGCCTTTTCGGGATGATAACGAATTTCACAATCATAGTCGTTTATTAACTCGACCCACCTACGTTGCCTCATGTTCAATTGTTTCTGATCAAAAATATGTTGAAGGCTTTTATGATCAGTAAACACAGTGAATTTAACCCCATACAAGTAATGTCTCCACATCTTCAATGCAAACACGACTGCTCCCAGTTCTAGATCATGCGTCGTATAATTCCGCTCGTGAATCTTCAATTGTCGGGATGCAAATGCAATTACTTTCTTTCGTTGCATAAGAACACAACCAAAACCTTGTCGCGAAGCGTCACAATATATTTCGAAATCATCGTTCCCTTCTGGTAACGATAATATAGGCGCCGTAGTTAACTTCTTCTTCAGTATTTGAAATGCGTTCTCCTGCTCCGAAGTCCATTCGTATTTCTTCCCTTTTTGCGTTAACGCTGTCAACGGCTTAGCTATTCGGGAAAAATCTTGAATAAACCTTCTATAATAACCGGCTAAACCCAAAAATTGACGTATCTGCGTTGGTGTCTTAGGAGTCTCCCATTTTTCAATGGCTTCAGTTTTTGCTGGATCAACCTGAATTCCTTTGCTATTAACAACGTGACCAAGAAATTGCACTTCTTTCAACCAAAAAGCACACTTAGAAAATTTAGCATATAGCTGTTCTTTTCTCAACAACTCCAATATCAACCTTAAATGCTCTTCATGCTCTTGCTCACTCTTGGAATAGATAAGAATATCATCAATGAAAACGATAACAAACTTATCTAAGTACGGACTACAAACTCGATTCATGAGGTCCATGAATACAGCTGGCGCATTCGTCAATCCAAACGGCATGACCAAAAATTCGTAATGACCATAACGTGTCCGAAAAGCAGTTTTCGGAATATCCTCTTCTTTGACGCGTAGTTGATGATAGCCCGATCTTAAGTCGATTTTCGAATAAACACATGATCCTTGGAGTTGATCAAATAAGTCGTCAATTCTCGGTAGTGGATACCGATTCTTGATAGTTAACTTATTTAATTCACGATAATCTATACACATTCGGAAAGATCCGTCTTTCTTCTTGACGAATAAAATTGGAGCTCCCCACGGTGAAGTACTCGGTCGTATGAATCCACGGTCCAATAATTCTTTTAACTGACTTTGAAGTTCTTTTAATTCGGACGGTGCAAGTCTATATGGCGCACGAGCCACTGGTGCAGCTCCTGGTACTAAATCTATTTGAAATTCTACCGATCTAAATGGAGGTAATCCCGGCAACTCTTCCGGAAATACTTCAGGAAAATCTCTTGCCACAGGCACGTCATTGATGCACTTCTCTTTTTCTTTCTTTTCGACTTTATTAACATGTGCTAAGATAGCATAGCACCCTTTCTTCAAGAACTTTTGAGCTTTCAAATAACTAATGAGTTTTAGCTTTGATTTACCCTTCTCTCCATAAATCATTACTGGCGTTTTATTCTTACGAGGAATGCGAATTGCCTTCTTGGCGCACACAACTTCAGCTCCTATTTTGGACATCCAGTCCATGCCGACTATTACATCAAAACTTCCTAATTCTACGGGTATCAAATCAATCTTAAATGTTTCTCCGGCTAAATTTATTTTACAATCACGGCAAATTTTATCGGCTTTAATTAGTTTACCATTAGCTAACTCAATCATGTACTTAGCATCTAGAGGTAATGATGAACAATTCAATTTAGTGTAAAAATTTATACACACGTAACTTCTATCGGCACCAGTATCAAATAAAATAGATGCTGATAAGTTATTAATGGTAAACGTACCCGTAACAAGTTCCGGGTCTTCTCGTGCCTCTCTAGCATTAATAACAAACGCTCTTCCACGTGCAGGTCCGCCATTCTGATTCGGGCACTGGCTCTTATAATGACCTTGTTTTCCACACCCAAAACAAGTAATGTTAGCCAAAGCAGTTCTATTTGCGTTGGTGGCAGGAGTCTTGTTGCCATTTGTAACGAGAGCCTTACAATCTTCCGCAAGATGACCTTGTCGATTACACTTGGTGCATAACACACTACAGTAACCAAAGTGATGTTTGTGGCAACGGTTGCATAAAGGACTTTGTCCTTTATAACCAAAACCTGAACCACTACTCGCACCTTTTGTGGTTTCTTGTTTCTTATAAGGTTGTTGTTGGTTACCTCGATCATAACTTCCATTCCACTTTTTCTTGTTTCCCAATACCTTCACCTCAGTATTGAATGCTTTCTTGTCCAAAATGACCTGATCCATTAGCTCGTTCGCCATGGTTATAGCTTCATGAATTGTCTTAGGTTTCGATGCTGTAACATTTGCCTTGACCTTTTTGGGCAAACCAGCTTTGTACATTTCAATCTTCCGTTCTTCGGTTGGAACCAATTCAGGACATAGCAAAACTAATTCCATGAATCGCTGGTTGTAGTTGGTGATTTCAGTACCAACCACCTTCAAACTTCGTAACTCATCTTCTAACTTAATAACCTCATTCCTTGGACAATACTCGGTGATTATCATTGCTTTGAATTCTTCCCATGGAGTATCATAAGCTACATCTCCTCCTACCGCCTTCACATAATTCTTCCACCATGTGAGTGCACTATCTTGTAAAGTGCACGATGCAAACTTGGTCATGTCTTTTTCATCACAACCACTGATTTTAAACACCGTCTCCATCTTTTCTATCCATCGGGTTAAACCGATAGGTCCTTCCGTTCCACTGAATGATGAAGGCTTGCAAGCTTGGAACGTCTTGTAGGAGCATCCTACACGAGGATTTGGATTAACTGCAGCAGCTCTTGCAGCCTCAACCCATAACATTCTGTCGTTCACTCGCTGGTTGATGAGTTCCTCGAGTTCTTGTTCCGTCATTCGATTCAATCGCGCCATTTCCTAATGAAAGAAAATAATTATTCACATGGATTATTATAGATGTAGTGTGTATTTATAGTACATTATAGCTTATTAATAATATGAACTAGGTATTATTATAAAAGCCTTTTCTTCTTATTAGCGTTTTATAATTATATCTTGGGTAGTACCTACCCGTTAATGTTCATACTTAATAGCTTAGTACAGAATCAATTACTACAATCTAAATAATACTTAACCATGGAAAATTATTGCATTTCATACTTCAATATTTTACATATGCTTATCTTACATCGAACATTAAGCAAACCACACTATTAATATTATACAAAACATTATTCGGTTCCATGGTTTGACACAGCAGCGCATCGTTTGATCTATTTTCTAGGACGTTTAGACACAAAGATTTGCTTAACGCTTATCCTAACTGTCTGCCTATATTTTGGCTGTGGGACTGAAGAACTGGATGCCGGGACAGAACGAATAGGAATAGCGGGAATAGGGGTGGTAGTGTTGAGTGGAATTGGTGCCACATCATTCTCATTAAACTCGGGATTTGGATTTTCTAATTCATTAGCCTTTCGTTTCTTTCCTAGTTCGAACTCGTCTTTTGTAATTTCCTGTATTTCTTCCTCGGGTTCACTTTCCTCCTCGGGTTCACTTTCCTCCTCGGGTTCACTTTCCTCCTCGGGTTCACTTTCCGGGTTCTTTATAGTTGGTTCATCCGGAATTTGTGAGTCTTCCCCAAGGATATCATTTTCGTCATCGGACAGGTTAATGACTGGAACGCCATCTGAAGATTCTGATTCGGAGTCGTTGATTGTGATAACAATTTTTGAGCTCGACATCTATCACACAACAACTAACCCATTAGTACTTATATAATATTTACATATAAATTTTAACCAACAGTGATAAGCAATGGTTTTTTTTTTAAATCAGACCCGGTCAAAGTCCAGACTTTACTAATGTATCCTAACGACTTCTCGGTTAGACACACTAATGCAGACCTGGTTCGCTAAGACCAACGCTCTGATACCACATGTCATAACCCGTCCTTAACCATAAGAACGTGTTAGATAACGTATGATTTCATTGCGAGGTATTGACCTCTATATGCGACATTTTTAAAAAGGAAAACTGCATATATTATACATTACAAACCAAACCATTATTTTTGATACAAGCTTTAGACAATAAAAAGATGATTATCGTTTAGCGATAATCTTCGACTTACAAACTTTACAAATGATGACAACAACACGGTTTCTAGCATATTTTACAATACAACATCTCGGATATGCAGTGTTATTTTTGACACAAACATGAGTACGCATGATCCTGCTTAGATTCAACATAATGCAGCGGAAGCTTTAATTATCACCTGAGAATAAACATGTTTAAAAACGTCAACATAAAGTTGGTGAGATATAGGTTTAGTGCGCAGCAATATATATATATAGACCACAAGATTTCGTATATAAACATTTCAATAAAAATATTCTAAGTGGTTGAGCACTTGGTAACCATACTTAACATTTTCACGTCGCATATTCCCTTTAATATGAAATCTTACTACACCGTACCAAGTGTAGTCACAAAACGAAGTACTGTGCAACCGTTGAATACTGGTCGTCCAGTCCGGTTGGGGTTGTCAGGCCCGATAGATCTATCAACAGGATTCGCGTTTACAATACCGCTGTAAATATTAGTTACCAAGCTATAGGGAAGTATGCCAGTGGTACAACTCAACGTAGAACATATTTTTCAGTTACTTGTGTCCATATCGTAAAACATAAAATACATGTATTCTCATCCCGAAATATTTAGAGTTTAAAAGTGGGACTATATACTCACTCTTGTCTTGATGATATATATATTTTGACTCGGTCTTCCGGTTGATATCACAAACCTATCCATATATAATATATCAATATGTTTTCATTTTAAAACAAACGTTATATATATATACTTGTTATACTTTTAATACTTTGAATATTTCCTTAGTCCGAAGTTAGCTGTCCGAGGTTAGCAATTCAATTTTTAATGGTTCATTTTTAGATGTTTAATATACCCGCAATAAATAAAACCCCCAACGAAATAAATAAAACCCCAACGTATATGTATTGGTCGAGATTAATCTTGACCCATGGTACCGGTGTTGTCAAATGACGTGTTGCGTACATAAAGTACCGGTGTTGTCAAATGACGTGTTGCGTACAAACATGGGATCTTATGATTAATCTTCTCGTATTGTTTACGGGTGATCCTGAACCATATAAAATTGAATTATAAGTACATATATATAAAATATCATGTTATCTTAGAAATATGTGATTTATATCATTTTTTTCCAATTGATCCCGTAGTTGAAATGATCTAGGATAACCAATTTTGTTTCGGTCATAGTTTCTTCGTTACAAATCCGTTTTCGTTGATTCAAATTGCCATCTTCTTGGATCGAGTTCTTCTTTAAGACTATGAACTGTAAATACCTTGGTTTGTATTCAAAATCATACGGCATAAGTGAAACATTAGTGAAACATATGAAGTTAAACATTTTTGTTACAACAAAATCATTTAATGACCATTTTTCTAAAAATACTTATACTTTGAAAAACCAAGTTTTACCTTGTTAAATTAGTATATACATAAGTTATATTACAGGTCTTGAAGTATTTTAAAAGTTAAGTTAGAAGGATCTATTTAGTTTGCAAACAAGTTTGAAAACATTCAAACTATGTTCTTGTTGTTAAACTTTTGTACCACAAAATAAGATAGCTATATATATATGAATCGAATAAGGTTATGAACATAGATTCTACCTCAAGTTCCTTGGATAAGTTTGCTGTAAAAGAGAAGTAAGAAGCTAGAATCAAAAGGGTGATGGAAGTGGATGAAAGATTGGAAGTAAGTTGGTGTTCTTGGAGGGTTTTCTTGAAGTGTTTTTGTATGGTTTTCTTATGGTGTTTTAGTATGGTTTTTGAAGCTAGATCTTTATGGAACTTTGCTGGATTGTTATGGAGTTTAGAGAGTAAGAAAGAGTGTGTGTTTTTAGTTAAGAGATTGAAGTAAAAATGAATCAAAAATGATGATACATATATACTCCTAAAAATGTGATCTTTAAGGATAACATGACAAAATTCTAGTTTGTATTTTTGTAATTAGTCTTGCAATGATTCAAAAGTAATTACCTAGCTCTAAGGGCATGAATAATGGCTGGTTAGGTGGTGATTTTGATGTGTATTTACTATTAGTAAATACGTATAGGAGCTAGGTATGATACGAGTACAAATACTCTAAATATACGTATAGAAATTTTGTGAAAAATGGAATGAGGATTCAAATATAGCTATCTTTTGTGAATACACTTATATGATTTTATGTATTTAAGTTCTTAAAAGTGATTAAATACATTACTTATACGATATATGTATAACATTATAAGTCTTAAGTATTTATGTCAAATAACGTTACGTATAGTTATCGTTTTGAAAACTTAAGTTAGTAGTTTCAAAATACACATATAACTTGTTGTTATTAATACAAAATGAGATATTAAAACATTTATTAATCATGTTAAATATGTATATATACATTTATATACACAAACGTATAATTATCATATATTGTATAGTTCGTGATATCATCGGTCAAACTAGACGGTCAAACGTTGTGTAAAACTCTTTTCGGAAATATAAGTCTCGACAATTTGGATTGCTTATCATGTTGGTAAGGTTTAATTTATGTAAATATTAATCTTATAAGTATATAACGATCGAAAAAGTGCGGGTCGTTACAGGTAAGGGTATTCGTATGGATTAGAGATCCCGTTTGTTTGTTAGGGGACGCTTTTGGATGTTATAGCTTTTGGAGTTCGACCGAGAATTGGGTAGTTAAACCCCCAAACACCATGCTCATAGTGTCGTTTGGAATTTAAACTAGTATAGTCGAAACTCATATTTTTGTACGAAACTTGTATTACGGCATATGTGGGCCCGTTTTCGTAAAACTTATTTTATTATTGAATCGTGTGAGTTTTAACCATTATAACATGTTGTGAACAGCGTTTCGTCTAAATATGTCGGGAAGTGGGAGATCTTTATTTGAAAATTGACAAAACCGGACAGAACTGAATTGGCCTGTGCGCGCCGCGCACCCTGAGGTGGTGTGCGTGGCGCACTCTTCTGAATAAAAAAAAAATTTTGTTTCGCATAATCGGTTGGTTATTGGTTTGGGTTGTTACAACTCTTCATTTTGCTAAAACTTGCCATTTATAAAAATATGGATGATGTCATTAATTTTAATTAATTTAGAATTAAAATATAATTGTTTACTAAAAATCTATCTATAGTATCTAATAGATCTCTATAATGATAATGTCATAAATAAGGATAATTCAAGTTTAAAAAAAATCTAAAAATAAAGAAAAAAAATTCTAAGACTCACATGATGATGTTATTATAATAATTAATTTTATTTAATAATACTATTAACATGTCAATTGTATAATACATGAAACAATATGTACAAATTTACGATAAAACGCATCCATAAACATATATACAATATTTGAAGCATTATTTACACTCTTATAATAAAACACCTCATGACCATATATAAAGTATTTGAAACATTATGTATAACCTTATGATAATACACTCTTATGATCATATGTACAAACTTTGTAACAAATTGTACAATCTTTTACAAAACACTTTATGAACATATGTACAAACTTTAAAGCATATTATACAACCTTTATATAATAATTGTATTTTAATTTTTGAAATAATTTCAAGAGGCATTTGCTATTACTAATAATTATTATTAAATAAATACTTTATTTCTAAGCAAACTTTATTATTATTATTATTATCATAACTATAACTATAACTATAATTATAATATTATTATTATTTAAATATAGGTTCTCTGTACGAGATTAATTACATTATGTATTTATGTAAAATACATGTTTCAATAAAAGGTTATAAGGCTTTTATGACAAAGAAAATAATAATTGTAATGAAAATTGAAAGAGAATGGTAGGAGAAAATGTAGTGTATTTATCCTGACTAAATTAATTACATCAATATGTTTGTAAAAATAACGAGAAGTTTCTTAGTCGGAATTCGTGATTCCACGGGTCATTAAAGCAAATACCTTTAACATCTACATTCACTTAATACTTAAAACATATCATTAAACTATTTCGTTTAATTAACTCCGTGATTCCAGGGATCATTTCACTAGTAAAAAAATATATAGAGTCATAGTTGACAAATAATGATTTTAAAAAGAAAAAATGGACACTCCATATCGAAACAGAAGGAATATTATTCTTTTGATCGTTTTCAACCATTTTCATGGATATTCCAATATATGTTATTGGTGCAGTTTGAACTATTTATCGTAAATAACGAGGAAAAAAAGCTCGTGCTTCACTGCGGGGTGATTAGTCGGTTAGAGACCGGTTCATTGAAAGTTTTAAAGTATGGTAATGCTCAGTTAATTAATCGTTTATAAAACTATAGGATTTAAAAATGAAGAGGAAAAAGGAAGTGAAAAAAAAAGTTTAAAAAAATAACTTTGATGTGGGATAATTTTGATCAGTTACAATTGGTTAACTTAACGTTTAAAACGATTAACCGTGATCTATTTTTCACTACTTTAATTTTTCTAAATTCTACTCTTATTTTTTCTCTCTAGAAAGTAAGTTAGTAATAAAATGTTACTTGTAGTATTAAAGTTAGTATTTAAAAAGTCACATTCAGATAGTCCAAAATGTGTTAAATTTGCTTTAAAAAAATTATTAAAATCTACCCAAATTTATTTGATGTGTTAGAATACCCAAATTTATTTGAAGTGTTAGAATAGTCCAATACTCACCATTAGCAACCAGCAACCAGGAACCAGGAACCTCAATCAAGTGTGAAAAATAGTTATTCGATTAGTTAATACGGAGTACTCCGTAATACAAAAGCTCTAATTTTGAAATTAATTGGGTGTACGTAATATAATTTATCGGATTGTTAACTATTAAACAAAATAATATTAGAATAGTTTAAATTTAAATAAAGATTAATAGCCACGTGATCAATGACTTGACTGTTTCCATCCACTATTTGTATAGCTTTTCTTCCTCGAAAACACGCGTAAATATAGCTTTTGAGAATCAAGTAAAAATCTTTTCCTTCATACTATTTCATTTTTATATACAGTTTTATCTCAATATCATTGTTAAGTTATCTGACTCATCTCTCTCATTACCAACTTTCAACTCAAAAACTCCATTACTACCTAACACCCACTTCTTTCATTTTCATTCTCAAATCTCCACAAATAATGCATTAAAACCATGATCGCTAGCGACTACTGTCGTTACCAACTCACAAATACCACTGTCACCACCTACATTTCAGGAACATGGAGAACGTGGAGTAGGTTGTAGGCATGGTAAGAAGGTTCTAGTGGCAGTTATGGATCGTGGGTGCTATTATAGTGGTTATTATACATAACCGCCATTTATCAATCTATAAATAGCACTCACAGGCCTCATTTGAAGGCTAATCAATCAATTGACTAATCAACTTACACACACTAATCTTCTTATCAAGCTTACCTTGGTGGCTCGGAAAAAGACAAACAACACCACCACATCCATATCCCATTTAACCGAAGGAACCCCTTTCAAAGGTTAAACTCCTCTTAAATCACTTGCACTCGAATCAGATATTTTGGTTCGATTACTTGGCACCATCAGTGGGACCCGAAGATCAACACTTTCGTACAAGATGACAGGAGGTTCCAACCCACCACTCACTACCAACACTGGCAAAGAACCATATGATCCTTTGAAACATAATGACGATAGCACTTATGAAACCCGAATGATTCCATCAAACGCACCCGATTGCAGTTCGATGGTGACGAATAGGAAACTGATCGACGTGACTCGGAAGAGACGAAAACCCAAGAAGAGAATGTAAATCAGCTCAAACCCATCAATGGTGAGGAAGCCATACGCTTCCTGGCGAAGGGAGGATTCGTTTTACCCTCGCTCATGTCCAAAGGCGGTGAAAGGCCTACTGGCTTGTCCAAGGTGCCACATCGTAGCTCTACACGTTCAGTGTCAGAGACTGGTAAGAGTTCTGGCAAAACTAGGGAAGGGGCACGCAAGGATTTAATTGAGAACTTAATTCTAGCCGCACCAGAATCTATGAGTGTTCAAGTCGAGCAGCCCGACGTTGCGGACAACATGCTGAATAGCTGGTACGCTATAAGTGTGGGTGTCTTTGTGTATTTAAACAGAAGTCAGAAACTGTCCAGACCTTCGTGCGTGCCGCGCAGGGGTAAGTGTGCGCGCTGCGCACTGCTCCTGTGCACAGATTCTTTCTTTTTAATTAAAGTTTAATGAGGGACATTCTTGTCTTTTCACATGAGGACGAGTTTGGGGCTTTAGTGGCCACTTATGTGGTGGTTGAAACACATTCAACATTATCACCAACCACATCATCTCTCCAAATAAAGGTTCTAGAGTGAGAAACCCATTTGAGAGAGAGAAAGCTTAAATCAAGGAAGAAGAAGTTGATTTCGGGCCAAAGCGAGTGTATTAAAGTTGTTCATCTATCCACTAGCTACGTTTTGATTGTAGTGGTATGTCCTAACTTTGATTTCCTTACTTTAATTATATAAGGGTTAGGGTTTGGGTAAATGGTGAACATAAAGCCCATATTTGGTGATTTTGGGTGTTCTTGGGTAAGATTGAGTCATGAAGACTCAATAGTAACTAACATAGGGTTTCAAAGTGATAATTGAGGTTATTAATTGGTTAGTTATTTACTAGCACACCTAGATATTAAATGAATGGGTGTTATTTGGGTTAGTGGATGACCCGAAATGGGTGTGTTGACTTTAAAATGGTCAAATGGGTAACGATTAACCTAGTTGGGAATGATGGGTATGAAATACCCCAATTTTGTGTTAGTTAGTGTTGTTGGACCTTAATCACTAGCTTTTAGTGATTTATGATGGTCTTGACCTTAAATGGATGGTTTTGGTATAAATGGGTCGTTTAATGCATTGAAGTCATAAATGCACATGGGTGAATTGTTAGTATTTAGTCCAACTAGTTTGTGTGTTAATAGAGTACTTAATGTATTAGGTACTTTGCTTTGAAGCTTGAGAAAGTATAAAATCGTCACCGAATCGTCAAGGTGAGTGGAGTAATTATGCATGTATGTATATAGTGTATTTATTTGTATGCTATGGTATGAACCATAGTGCCGGTAGTACCATAGTATGTGCGAGTGTTCTATGATGTGAACCATGGAGCCGGTAGCATTATAGTACATGTGTTGTAGTGTGATCCACGGAGCCGGTAGCACTATAGCACGAGTCATTAAAGTGTGAACCACGGAGCCGGTAGCACTATAAAATGAGGTGTGAACCACGGAGCCGGTAACACCAAAGTGTGAACCATGGAGCCGGTAGTACTATAAAAGAGTATGACTCAAATGCATAGTGACGTGAACCACGAAGCCGGTAGCGTCATAGCATTACGTATGGTGTGAACCACGGACCGGTAGCACCATGACGTGAGTATGGTTAACCATATAGTTTGTGTATGAGTTGTTGTATAGCATAATATATTATTTGGTGAATATGCTATTGGTTATGCTAGTTGCGGTATTTGGAGGTGATTAGCTTATACTTGGAGTTTGTATGCTAATTGTTATTGCTAGCGATTATACGGTGTGTGTAAGTGTATGCAAGTAGGTATATTATATATGTATGTGTATAATTATTGCATTCACTAAGCGTTTTGCTTACCCTCTCGTTGTTTACCTTTTTATAGGCTCTGGCGTAGACAAGGGAAAGGGTATTCATTTGGACTAGTGATCCCGCTTCGTTATGTTAGGAGAAGCCTTTTGGACGTTTAGATTTTGAAGTTCGACCAAGACTTGGGTAGTTTAACCCCCAAACATCATGCTCTAGTGTCGTTTGGAATTTAAACTAATTTGGTCGAAACTTATATTTTGTATGAAACTCGTATTTCGGCATATGTGGGCCTGGTTTCGTAAAACTTGTGTTATTATTGAAACGTGTTAGTTTTAACTATTATAATGTGATGTGAAAAACGCTTCGTCTTAAAGTGTCGGGAAGTGGGAGATCTTTTCGCGTGGGAATGGCATTTTGATCAGAACTATCCGGGGGTCTGTGCGCGCCGCGCACAAGAAGGGTCGCGCACCGCGCACCCTTCTGTTATATATAAAAAATATTTTGCGTAAAATTGTTGAATAACGGGTTAGGTCGTTACAGGTGGTATCTGTAACGACCCTCATTTTTCCATTCTATATTCCTTCCAATATTAAATGCCCAAACAATATAATTAAAACTTAATGATTAAACTTAAATCAACAATTGATATGTATTAAGAGTTATAAAGCATATTAATTAACTTTGTACAATAATTGACAAGTTAATAAAAGATGAAAATAATAAGCTAATTAACTTTCGTGAACAAAATGTAATACTCTAAAACTTGTTGCATTCAAACAATTAAACTAGAACATTTAAAGAACCATTTTAACCAAACCAAACTACAGGGTCTAAAATGAAAAAGTTCCATCTCCACACCACTAACCCTAGCCGATTTTGGGCAAGGAAAAAAGACCATTTTGCCCTCCAAAACTGATAATGCTAAAAACGAACATATATTTCATAGCATTATTTCTCAAGAAAGACAAGCTTTTAGTTGCAATTGTTCTATTTACAAGTGATATTCGTTTAAATAATAAAAGGTGAAGACAAAAGACAGATTCGACGAATTGAAGACGCAAACGACCAAAAAGCTCAAAAGAACAAAAGACAATCAAAAAGGTTCCAATTATTGATAAGAAACGTCTCGAAATTACAGAAGTACAAGATTCAAAACGCAAAGTACAAGATATTAAATTGTACGCGAGGACGTTCGAAAATCCGGAACCGGGACTAGAGTCGACTCTTAACGCTCGACGCAATGGACTAAAAATTACAAGTTAACTATGTATATAAATATAATATAATATATAATTAATTATATTAATTATATATATATTATATATATATATTAAAAACCGTCGGCAGCAAGAAACTCCAAGGGTGTGAGCTGTAAATATATCTCCGCGACTCGCGGAGTTTGAAGGGCATTTTGCCGCGAGTCGCGGAGCCCCAAAAATCAAGTCTGGCTATAAAGCAAACCGAATTCTGATCAAATTTCATATCTTATTTTCTCTATCTCTCTCAATATATACGATATATATATATAATTTATATTTTAATTTTAATTTTAATTTTAATTCTAATAATAAGGGTATGTTAGCGAATGTTGTAAGGGTGTAAGTCGAAATTCTGTCCGTGTAACGCTACGCTATTTTTAATCATTGTAAGTTATGTTCAACCTTTTTACATTAATGTCTCGTAGCTAAGTTATTATTATGCTTATTTAAAACGAAGTAATCATGATGTTGGGCTAATTACTAAAATTGGGTAATTGGGCTTTGTACCATAATTGGGGTTTGGACAAAAGAACGACACTTGTGGAAACTAGACTATGGGCTATTAATGGGCTTTATATTTGTTTAACTAAATGAAAGTTTGTTAATGTTAATATAAAGATTTACAATTGGGCGTCCCTATAAATTACCATATACACTCGATCGGACACGATGGGCGGGGTATTTATTTGTACGAATAATCGTTCATTTAACCGGACACGGGAATGGATTAATAGCCACTAGAATAATTAAAACAGGGGTGAAATTACATTCAAGGGTAATTGGTGTAATTGTTAACAAAGTGGTAAAACCTTGGTTTACACGCAGTCGATAACCTGGTGTATTCATTAAACAAAGTATTAAAACCTTGTTACAATTCGAATCCCTAATTAGTTGGAATATTTAACTTCGGGTATAATAATAATTTGACAAGGACACTTGCAATTTATATTTATGACTGATGGACTGTTATGGACAAAAACCAGACGGACATATTGAATAATCCAGGACAAAGGACAATTAACCCATGGGCATAAAACTAAAATCAACACGTCAAACATCATGATTACGGAAGTTTAAATAAGCATAATTCTTTTATTTCATATTTAATTTCCTTTATTTTATATTTAATTGCACTTCTAATTATCGCACTTTTATTTATTTTATTTTATCGCACTTTTAATTATCGTACTTTTTAATTATCGCAAGTTTATTTTATCGCACTTTTATTATTCGCAATTTCATTATCGTTATTTACTTTACGCTTTAATTTAAGTCTTGTATTTATTTTATATTTTACATTAGGTTTTAACTGCGACTAAAGTCTTAAAATCGACAAACCGGTCATTAAACGGTAAAAACCCCCCCCCCCCCTTATAATAATAATATTACTTATATATATATTTGTATTTTTATAAAAGTAAACTAATATAGCGTTGAGCTTTGTTTAAAGATTTCCCTGTGGAACGAACCGGACTTACTAAAAACTACACTACTGTACGATTAGGTACACTGCCTATAAGTGTTGTAGCAAGGTTTAAGTATATCCATTCTATAAATAAATAAATATCTTGTGTAAAATTGTATCGTATTTAATAGTATTTTCCTAGTAAAATAATAACTATTTTATATACACCTCGCTCCACATCAAGTTATTTTTGGCGCCGCTGCCGGGGAAAAACTCTTAAACGCCGGAAGCGCAACGCTAATATAAAAAAAAAAAAAAAAAGATTTTTAGTTACTTTTATTAAAAATTCGCTTTTGTAAAAATACGTTTTAATTATTCAAAAATATAAAAAAAAAAAACAAAAATATTAGTATTTTTAAGATTTTGTTAAATATTTAAGTTTTATAAGTTTCTTTATTTCTATTTTAGTTTATAAAAATATAAGTTTTATTTTAAAATCGTTTATTTAAATTAAAAACAGAAAATAGAAAATAAAAAAAAAAAAAATAAAGAAAACGCGTAAAAACTCAACCCTGTCAACTGAATTCCTGAACCCCGCGACTCGCGGGGTTTTCTTCTTTAATTGCCGCGACTCGCGGAGACCTTCTGACACACGGACAAAACCCTAATCAAGCATTGATTACGGGTTATTTTTAATTATTATTATTATTAAAACCTAATTATTATTATTATTATTATTAGTTTTAATTTTACTTTTACTTTTTATTTATGTATTTAGTTTTAATTAGTTTTATTAAATTGTAAAAGTTGTAGTTTTATTAAATAAATAATATAAAAATAATATTTTTATAAAAATTGTACTTTTTACAACTTTTTGTATATTTTTATATTTTGTACCTTTTTAATCGTTGTAGCGTAATATTTGTATTTTTTAGCTCATATTTAATTTTAAACTTAGTTTTTGCTATAGTTATTTTTACTCCTAGATTTTTAGACTTTGCCGTAGAATTCCTTAAGTGCTTTTTCTTTAGACTAAGATTTAGGTGCTTTAGAATTTTGCGACGCCTTTTTAAGTTTTAGTTTCTTTTTAAGTTATTTTCATTTGGGATTTAGTTTCTACTGTAAGCTTTAATATTTTTAGACACCTTTTACTATGTATCAATTATCATTCCAATTAGTAATTTCAATTTGCGATTATAATTTTAAGTTAGTTGTAGTAATAAGGTTAAATTAGTTAAGTATTTTTAAGTTTTGATAAGTTTCTTTTATTTTTCCGTCACCTTTTATTTTTCAACCATTTTTCTTTTTCGACCTTTTGCGACGAACTCTTTGTCTTTCTTATTTCTCGCCATTCTAGTTTTTAGGACATAGATTTTTATTCTACTTCTTATCTAAATTTCTTAAAATTACGAAAATTTATTTTGAGTGGTTAAATTAATAGACATCAAAATTTTCTGGTTCGTAGTAATAGTTGGATTTGTACGTGGACCGGGTTATTGGAGCCAAACAGTCCTCAATTATATTGAGACCAAACGAATCCTGCCCCTCTGCTGCATCTTTTGGCTATTCGAAACGTGGGCAAAATCAGAAAAGTCTATTGATTGGATAACTTATTATAATTTTTCTTTCCTTTTTAAAAACTAATAGGATATTCTGTGAATGCACCGAGCAAGACGTTCATCACCTTTTGTACGTTCACCACCTGTAACTCGATCAAGACATCGTTTAACAAATATAACCGCCGTTGATTTTTCTTTAGAATCGTCATCCAGTCGACCAAGTACTTCAGTTCAAATTTCCGATAATCCATTTTTTGAACCCAACCTCACAATTGAGAATCCAGAAAATATTCAGGAACGGTTCATAGATCCTGAACCATTAAACTTTCCTCCGGAACCACCAATCATTCAAACAGAGATTGTTGAGGAACGAACTATTAAATCAGAATCATCTATTGATACCGATTCAACAAATTCAATTATGGAGAATCTGGAACCTTTAAGTATGGAAGACCGAATGAGAGCTAAACGCACTGGCCAAGGTCACGCAATTACTCATCCAGACATTAATGCACCAGATTATGAAATCAAAGGACAAATTCTACACATGGTGACTAATCAATGCCAATTTAGTGGTGCACCGAAGGAAGATCCAAATGAACATCTACGTACCTTTAATAGGATCTGCACACTATTTAAAATACGAGAAGTGGAGGATGAACAGATATATCTCATGTTATTTCCCTGGACTTTAAAGGGAGAAGCCAAAGATTGGTTGGAATCGTTACCTGAAGGGGCGATTGATACATGGGACGTTTTAATTGACAAATTTCTTAAACAATTCTTTCCTGCATCTAAAGCCGTAAGACTTCAAGCAGAAATTGTTACGTTCACACAGAAGCCAAATGAAACTCTATATGAGGCGTGGACAAGATATGGAAAGTTGTTAAGAGGATGTCCGCAACATGGTTTAGACACCTGTCAAATAGTACAAATATTCTACCAAGGATGCGACATCACTACAAGGAAAGATATAGATATAGCAGCTGGTGGTTCTATTATGAAGAAAACCGAAACTGATGCGTACAAAATTATTGATAATACTGCTTCCCACTCACATGAGTGGCACCAAGAAAAAGACATCATTAGATCATCTAAAGCAGCTAGAGCCGATTCTAGCCATGACTTAGATTCCATTTCCGCAAAGATAGATGCTTTCGAGAGACGAATGGAAAAGATGACTAAGGATATTCATGCTATACGAATTAGTTGTGAGCAGTGTGGAGGACCACATTTGACAAAAGATTGTCTCAGTATTGAATTAACAATGGAACAAAGAGAGAATATTTCATACATAAACCAAAGGCCTGGAAATAATTATCAGAATAATTATCAACCGCCAAGACCTATTTACAATCAAAATCAGAACTATAACCGAAATATTCCATACAATAACCAACAAGGTCCTAGCAATCAACAAGTATCCAATAATACTTACAATCAGCAAAGACCTAATTTTCAAAACAAACCACCACAACAAACCGATGATAAAAAGCCGAATTTAGAAGATATGATGACGAAGCTAGTTGAAACTCAAACGCAGTTTTTCACATCTCAAAAACAAACCAATGAACAAAATGCTCAAGCATTTAGAAATCAACAAGCTTCTATTCAAAATCTGGAACAAGAAGTAAGTAACCTAGCAAGGTTAATAGGTGAAAGAAAACCGGGAAGTTTACCTAGCGATACAAATGCTAACCCCCGGAATGAAACAGCTAAAGCTATTACCACAAGAAGTGGTACAACACTTAAACCACCAGAAATACCTGTAACTTCTGATGAAACTATTCCTACTCCACAAGAACCACAACCTGATCAAGAAAAGGAAAAAGAACCGGTAGTTGAAAAGGTTAATGAAGATAACACAGTTAAGGATAAACCTTATGTTAAACCATACCAACCACCACTTCCTTATCCGAGTAAAATGAAGAAAGAAAAACTTGAAGCCGAGCAATCCAAATTCTTGGATATGTTTAAACAAATAAATGTAAATCTTCCTTTCATTGATGTGATTTCAGGAATGCCTAGATATGCTAAATTCTTGAAAGATCTAATCACGAATAGAAAGAAAATGGAAGAACTCTCGGCTGTTACTATGAATGCTAATTGTTCAGCAGTGCTGTTGAATAAGATACCAGAAAAACTATCTGATCCAGGAAGTTTCACAATTCCATGTTTTCTGGGTAGTCTTAGTTCAATAGAAGCATTGGCAGACTTAGGTGCTAGTATAAATCTAATGCCGTATTCACTATACGCTAAACTAGACCTTGGAGAATTGAAACCAACCAGAATAAGCATACAACTAGCCGATAGATCAATAAAATATCCTAGAGGGATAATGGAGAACATGCTAGTTAAAGTTGGTACTTTAGTATTTCCAGTAGATTTTGTTGTTTTGGACATGGAAGAAGATTCTCAAGTTCCTCTCATATTAGGAAGACCATTCTTAAACACGGCTAAAGCAATGATAGACGTGTTCGGTAAGAAACTGACCCTAAGTATAGAGGATGAGAGTGTTACCTTTTCAGTTGATAGAGCAATGCAACAACCACAATCTGCAGATGATACATGTTATTATATTAAAACTATAGATGCACATGCAGAATTATTAGAAGAATTTCCAGAATTACAAGGAACAGGAGAATGTTCTTTAGGAGAAGGTAATGAACCAATTGATGAAGCTGAAATGTTAGCTACACTTATAGCTAATGGATATGAACCAACAACAGAAGAAATTCAAATGCTAAAAGAAGAAGACAGATATCGATATAAATCATCGATAGAAGAACCTCCGAAATTAGAGTTAAAGCCACTTCCAAACCATTTGGAATACGCTTATTTACATGGTGAATCTGAATTACCTGTAATAATATCGTCTTCTCTTACTGAAAATGAGAAATCACAACTCATTTCTGTGTTGAAAGCTCATAAACCAGCCATTGCATGGAAGATTCATGATATTAAAGGAATAAGTCCTTCGTATTGCACACATAAAATCCTTATGGAAGAAGGTCATAAAACGTATGTGCAACGTCAACGAAGACTAAATCCTAATATGCAAGATGTAGTCAAGAAAGAGATTATTAAACTGCTAGATGCAGGTTTGATATATCCAATTTCTGATAGTCCATGGGTAAGCCCAGTTCAATGCGTGCCTAAGAAGGGTGGCATGACTGTCATCACAAATGAGAAAAATGAGCTTATTCCTACTAGGA
Organism: Rutidosis leptorrhynchoides; assembly: GCF_046630445.1. Classification (NCBI taxonomy): domain Eukaryota; kingdom Viridiplantae; phylum Streptophyta; class Magnoliopsida; order Asterales; family Asteraceae; genus Rutidosis; species Rutidosis leptorrhynchoides. The sequence goes on from NC_092333.1 coordinate 29,517,412, forward strand.
CTGTAACAGGATGGCGTGTACGTATTGATTATAGAAAATTAAATGACGCCACCAGAAAAGATCACTTTCCCTTACCTTTCATAGATCAAATGTTGGAAAGATTAGCCGGAAATAGTTACTATTGTTTTCTAGATGGATTTTCCGGATATTTTCAAATTCCAATAGCACCCGAAGATCAAGAGAAAACCACATTCACGTGCCCTTATGGTACTTTTGCTTACAAACGCATGCCATTTGGACTTTGTAACGCCCCTGCAACCTTTCAAAGGTGTATGATGGCGATTTTTCACGACATGATAGAAGAATGCATGGAAGTATTCATGGATGACTTTTCAGTCTTCGGTGATACATTTAAATCATGTCTAGTTAATCTGGAACGAATGCTAATTAGATGCGAAAAATCAAATCTAGTACTTAATTGGGAGAAATGCCATTTCATGGTTAAAGAAGGCATCGTTCTTGGACATAAAATTTCAAAAGAAGGAATTGAAGTGGATAGAGCTAAAGTAGATGTAATTGCTAAACTTCCACATCCCACCAATGTTAGAGGAGTTAGGAGTTTTCTAGGGCATGCCGGTTTTTACCGACGTTTTATAAAAGATTTTTCTAAAATTGCCACTCCTATGAATAAACTCCTAGAAAAGGATGCGCCATTCATCTTTTCAGATGAGTGTATCAAATCTTTTAATATTCTTAAAGAAAAACTCACTAATGCACCGATCATGATAACACCAAATTGGAATCTACCATTTGAACTAATGTGCGATGCAAGTGATTTTGCAATGGGAGCCGTTTTAGGACAAAGGATTGAAAAACGATTTCAACCTATATATTATGCTAGTAAGACGTTACAAGGAGCACAAACGAACTATACAACTACTGAAAAAGAACTCCTTGCTATTGTCTTTGCTTTTGACAAATTTCGATCATATCTCGTTCTAGCAAAAACGGTGGTCTATACCGACCATTCTGCTCTTAGATACCTATTTTCAAAACAAGATGCTAAACCAAGATTAATCCGTTGGATCTTACTCTTACAAGAGTTTGATATTGAAATCCGAGATAAAAGAGGAGCAGAAAATCTCGCCGCTGATCATCTTTCTCGTCTTGAAAATCCCGAATTAGAAGTTCTGAATGAATCGGCCATACAAGACAACTTTCCTGATGAATATCTATTGAAGATAGATTATAAAGAAATCCCATGGTTTGCAGACTATGCAAACTACTTAGTTTGTGGATTCCTTGAAAAAGGATTATCGTACCAAAGACGAAAGAAATTCTTCAGTGATATAAAACACTATTTCTGGGAAGATCCACATCTGTTTAAAAGTTGTCCCGATGGAATAATACGCCGATGTGTATTTGGAGATGAAGCTAGTAAAATTTTAAACCATTGTCACACAGGACCAACAGGAGGGCATTATGGGCCTCAACTAACAGCAAGAAAAGTTTATGAAGCTGGATTCTATTGGCCTACAATTTACAAAGACGCACACCTTCTTTGCAAATCCTGTGATGCATGTCAAAGGGCCGGAAAAATAAGTCAACGTGATGAAATGCCACAAAATGTCATCCAAGTATGTGAAGTATTTGACATTTGGGGTATTGACTTTATGGGTCCATTTCCAAAATCTCATAATAATCTATATATACTCGTAGCCATTGATTATGTATCTAAATGGGCGGAAGCACAAGCTCTCCCAACTAACGATGCACGAGTTGTAGTCAACTTTTTAAAACGTCTTTTTGCAAGGTTTGGAACACCGAAAGCTTTAATAAGTGATCGGGGTACTCATTTCTGTAATAATCAACTTGAGAAAGTTCTTAAAAGATATGGAGTAACTCATAAAATCTCCACCGCATATCATCCACAAACAAGTGGACAAGTTGAAAATACAAACCGAGCTTTAAAACGTATTCTAGAGAAAACCGTAGGATCAAATCCGAAGGAATGGTCCATTAAATTGGAGGATGCACTCTGGGCTTTTAGAACAGCCTACAAAACTCCAATTGGAACCACACCTTTTAGACTTGTGTATGGAAAAGCATGTCATCTTCCAGTAGAAATTGAACACAAAGCATTTTGGGCTTTGAAGACATGTAATCTTGATTTACATGAAGCCGGACGTCTACGATTAAGTCAACTAAACGAATTAGAAGAATTAAGACATGAAGCATACGAAAATTCGTTAATCTATAAAGAAAGAACGAAGAAATGGCATGATAAAAGAATCAGAAGTTCAAAAGAATTCAAAGAAGGAGACAGAGTTCTTCTTTTCAATTCACGATTCAAGCTATTTCCTGGAAAATTGAAATCAAGATGGTCTGGACCATTCATAGTCAAAAGAGTTTTCCCATACGGAACGATAGAATTGATAAATTCAAATGGGATTGAATTTAAAGTTAATGGTCACAGAGTTAAACATTACATACATGGTCCGATGGAAGTCGACAACGAAGTTAATCACAATTTCGACACCACAGCTAACTAAGTGTGGGGAGAATCAAGTCTTTAAAGGATAATATGTATTTCTGTTAGAGTTAGATTGTCTGTTTTTGTGTAGTTCTCGAAAATGGAACACGTATGGTCTTTCCCTAGCAGACCCTAAAGAACTAGTCTTCTCCCCCCATTCTGAATTTTTATTTTTTTTAGGTTTTTACAAAATGAAGACTGCCTGTGAACTAAACCATGGTCTAATGCTACACGCTTTGATCACTAAAAGAAATAATGACATACTACCGAGTGAATTAGTATCAGTAATCAGAGAAAGAATGGACGGAGTTAGAAAAGGATCCAGATGCGAAGATAATAAGTTACAATTTGGTAAAGGAAAATCAAAATCCGCAGCGAAAAGAAGAGCACGACACCTAGAACGATGTCACAAATGCGGAAAATGGTCACATGGAGGTAAATGTTCAAATAATCAAACCTATTCAAATACCGAATTTGTTACTTTATGCAGAGACGGACCGTTCATATGTTTAGAAGAAAAGACAATGAATGCTCGAGGTTACGCCTATGCAGCCATGGAAAACCAATTAAACCGACTATCTTATGAATATAATAGATCATATAACTAAGAAAATCTATTTCACAGGTATGTCTGTACAGTTTTTATTTTTATTTTTATTTTTAACCTTTTGATAATAAACGCTAATTTGTTCGCTAAAAAGTATTAAATTGGTATTAAATAAAATTAGGTTTGGCGACCGAAATTATTGATATCCTTCAAAAATTTATTACATCACTGCGAAATTTAACGTTTATTCTTAAGGTATAAATATCTTTAATCAATCAACCCAAAATATTTCAAAAATTCGTCATGAGTTAAATTAGGTCTTGGAACCGAAATTACTTTACCGAAAAGAGGGGCGCATATTTTTGATAATATTTGATTGATTAAAAGTGGGATAAAAAGACAAAAAGATTTTTATTTTTACCATGTTTTTAAAATTAATATTTAAATCTTAAATTAATATTGTAAACTTTGTAAAAACAATATATTTAAAATTGTAAATATTTGATAAATTAATATAAGTGTGGTATGAATTTATGAATTTTTAAATTAAGTTTGGTGTGAATTTTTAATTTTTAAAATATGAAATTTAAATTTTATGCATTTCAAATTTTAAGTTTGGTGTGAATTTTTAATTTTTAATTTTTAATTTTGAATTTTATATTTAAGTTGTGTGAATTTAAAAACAAAAATTTACTTTATCTCATTAAGTTAAGAATATGATTTTTAAAATTCGTCGTAAGTTGAAGACTAGGTCTTTGAACCGAAATTGCTTTACCCGAGGGAGGGACGAGAACTTTTATTATCATTATTTTTAATCTTATTGATTTAAAGTATGCCAAAAACATAAAAAAAAACCCAAAAATCATAGCTTTTAAAACAATCGCTACAAAAAGACAAATTTTAAAATTTTGTCGAGGGACGGACTAGGACATCGATCCGAAACGACCTCGTCCTAAATAACAAGGGAAACAAAATTTTAAAATTAATTTCTTAATTGTTTTATAAGTTAAAGATTATAAAAAAAAAAAAAAAAAAAAAAAAAAAAAAGGGGTAAACTCCGCGACTCGCGGAGTTTGCAGGCAAAACCTCCGCGACTCGCGGAGGGTCCAAAACCCAGAAAAAAAAAATAAAAGAGCTGCTCGATCAGTACACTCAACAACACAAAAACAACCCGAAAAATACTGCGAAAAACCCACGAAAACCACCGAAAATCACCTCCAAAAATCTCAATTTTTAACCGTTAATCACCAAATTTTTTGCTAAAATCATGTTGAGAAGGATGATATCTAAGAACTACTCAAGAAAAACGGTAAATTTCTACACCTAAACACCATTTAATTCGAATTTTAGTGTTCTTGAGCTATTTTTTCCCCAATTTGATTTTGATGCTTTTTAGTGTAATTAGACTTAAATTGTTTATGTATTATGCTTGTATAACCTAGATTGATGCTGTTTAACATGATTAGAAGCCGTAAACTTCAAATTTTGAATAATCTAGGGTTTGTGTTCTTGAGCAATTTGGGGCTTTTTGATATAAACAGGTTATGGCCGATTTTTGTCATGAATTGTTGCTAAATTGAGTAGTATAACATGTCTAGGTAGTTAAATGATCCAAACTTTGAGCCTAAACATGATTTTGAGAATTAAAGTGGACTTTTTCAAGTCCAAAATTCATGAACTTGATTTTTGAAAGATAATGCCATTTGAGACTTGTTTATTTGCTAGTAATGATTATTTTGACATGTTATTTGAGTTGAATGCTTATGAACTTGGCGAAAATTTTCGTATATGCTTATTTGAAAAAGTGTAGATTTGATAAAAATGTGAAAATAAGCTTAAGTTTGATATAAATTGATAATGTCATTGTAATTATTTTGATTGATGATTTTGCTGACACTAATGCATATTTGGATGCACAAAATTTGTGTTTGATGTGTTTTGCAGAATGAAAGGGGCGAATCTTCATCCCAAGCCCGCCATGCTCCTGCTGAGAACTTGGAACAACAGGAGGTAGATAACTACTACAAGCAGGATGTACCTCATCCAGTCATGACCTTTTCAGATATGCACTTGGAACAGTTGCACCCGAACCTGAGATTTGACAGACTTTGGATAGATTATCCAAAATATCAACGGGGTTTGCATACTCTTCATTCCAAGGTTGTTGAGGTACCGAGGGTCATAGAATGGGGACCCTTGGAAGCTGTAGAATTGGCCGGGCCAATTAGGGAATTACTGGTACAGAGGTATGGTAATTCTTCTTTTAATGACTGGATATGTTTATTCACCATACGCAGACCTGTATATAAAGTATGGTGTGAAGAGTTGTTATGTAGTATAGAGTTGAATGATCGGGTAGCTAGTTTAACCGATCGTTCTTTTATTAGATTTTTGTTAGGCGGTTCGATGCGCCACATGTCTTTACTAGACATGGCTCAGGCTTTACGTATATATACGCCTGAGGAGTTAGCGTCTGCCGATTGTAGAGGATTGATACTAAACGGTAGAAAGATAGATGAGAATTTTGATACACACGGTGTGTGGAGTCAAATGACAAGCCATCACCGTTTTAAAGGGGGAAACTACTCTTATTTGGATATAGATAGAGCCGAATTAAGAGTGATACATAGGTTTTTAGCTAATTCGATTACACAAAGGGGTAAAAACAAAGAAAAGGTAAATGAACAAGATTTGTTTTACCATATGTGTATTCGAGACCCACACAGCGCTGTAAGTATACCATATTGTGTGGGTTATTATTTATCAGCTATGGTTCGGGGGATGCGTCCACATAGCATAATAGGAGGTGGTATTTTTATTACTTTGATTGGTGAATATCTCGGTGTGGATATAAGTCGGGGGGGATTATTAGTAGAAGAGCCGGAACCCCGCGACACTATAGGTTTAAATGTATACCATGGTGCGAAAGTTTTGAAGCGGCGAAATAACGCCGCAGTACGATACAATGGTAGACATCCACAGGTAGAGAGAAACCAGGAACAAGGTAATGTAGGAGGGGGGAATGAGATGCAAGAAATGCATAGGTTTATAGCTTCTCAGGAATACGAAAATGCTAGACAGAGAGCATTTGAAGATTGGCAAGTTCATCAGAACCAGATCATAGCGCATTGCCAACATATAGGTAGAAACTATATTCCTACACCGAAACCCGTCTTCCCTCCTTGGTCGATAGAGATGCAGCCACCATATCCTACGTATGACCCTGCCGAAGCATTCTATAGCACTTATGGTTATGCGTGGAACCCCTATTGGTACCAATATCATCCTTAGTTTACTTATTTTTTTTTTATTTTGTAATTTGTAATTATTGATATGTTTAATACTTTTGTTAATATTGTAATCATTTTTATAATTATCTAACTTTTATTTTTAGATTTTAATAATTTTTGAATGTGGGGTAATAAACCAAACTTCAAAAATATGTATATATGTTTGCAGTTTATCTTATGTACACAACAGGGTAAAACAACGCATTTTCAAAGACTGGCATTAAGTTCAGCAAAAGCAATTAATTTTGACGACAAGATGCAAAATATATGTGAAATAACAACAAGACGGAATGAACAAATAATGTGCACCATTTATCATTCAGCAAACAAACGCCAATATATTTGGAAACTTTGGTAAAAATTTAATCATTTTCACACAAATCACCCTCAATAATTTAAATTATTACTGATTTTTTGCAAATGAGGGCATTGCAAGATCTTAAGTGTGGGAAGGGGTTAAATTCTTTCGGATTTTAAAATTTTTATATTAAACACTTGGTTACCATTAAAAATACTAGTAAAGCAGTAGTTGTATTAGAATCTAGTGCTCTCTGATAAAAAAGAACAGCCCTAGTCTTATATACTGACTACCCAATTCTAGTAAAAATTTTCAATTAAATGAATTCAAATCATGTTTATACATATTTATGAACGATAAAACTAGGTTTTAACACCGAAATTATTGTTACCTCGGAAAGGACATAAATTGAGAAACAAACTAAAATGTTAAAATTCATTTAAAATGGAATAGAGGACGATAAAAAAAAAAATAAAAAGCCAAGTGTGGGAAAATTTACCAAGTTATTTTAAACATATGTCACATATATCTGTAACAAATAACTGAAAATACTTTTGCTTTGGACTAAACTAAACTGTTTTACCCAATGAAAGAAAAGAAGAGATGGATCTACACGATGAATCAATTCCATCATTAAAAGGAAGTAAAGTCTTCCGAAAAAGACACGCACTTCTTGATTTAGGTCAAGAAGTTGTCGTCCAGACCAGCTGTAGGTTGACGAAAAATCTAGAAAAGTCATCTCTAAAATCAGCAGGAAATCCACGGACCTCAGCATTAAACAGGGTCGCCAAGTGGTCAGATTTATCCTAACCATGAGAAGGATTTATCTCGTACAATGGGGGGGCACCGTGCAAATTAGCTGGATAAGACTAATGAATCAGATCCCCAGAAAGGATAATCTCCTTAAAGATTAAAAATCAGCTTTTAAGACTGATATTACTCAATCCTAGAGATTGACCTTAAAGATTGAGAATTCAAACTCATGGAATTCAATGATATCTAAACTCGAGCTTAAACGAGAAAATACTTTGATCAAAAATTACAAACCGATTTGTTTTCTGAAAACCCTATTTTCAATGCGTTCATTACCATTGAACGTAAAATCCTAGGAATTCACCTGGAATTCATTAGGTCACCTGAACTAAATCGGGTGTCAACCGTAAGAACGGTGGTTGCATAGCATGGTCAAAGACAGGACCTTGTGCCAGACCGAAAAATTATAAGGGTGAGCTTTACTATTGCTCCTACCAAGGATAGTAATTGCGTCCGACACGTTATAGACCATAATCAAAAGCATGTCACGGGACATTGCCTTAAACAGTTGCTTGTTCAACGCTTTCCTTTACAACCGGACGGTAGTTTGCCGAAAGGTAATATACGGAACAAGTAAACTGGACGTGTTGCTTTCCAAATACAAGGTTAGCAAGTGGGTGACACAAAACCGCAAGTTTTGAGCTAAAATTTGGAAATCTGAAACCCACCAAACCCACAAAAATATTTTGCAAACACCGGTAAAGGGTTATTCCGGAAAACTTATCTAGGGTAAAAACTAGATTTAATTTTCAAAAGATCAAATGTTTTCATAAAGATCCAATTTCCTTAATGGATCTAAATTTTTATAGTCATGTGGGACTGTAAACCATATCGTTACTACCATTGTTTATACCGCCGTATAGAAATCACTGATGTACAAAGTGTGAAGAATAAAGAAGTGATTCTAGTATTTCAAGACGATATTGCTTGAGGACAAGCAACGCTCAAGTGTGGGAATATTTGATAATGCTAAAAATGAACATATATTTCATAGCATTATTCCTCAAGAAAGACAAGCTTTTAGTTGCAATTGTTCTATTTACAAGTGATATTCGTTTAAATAATAAAAGGTGAAGACAAAAGACAGATTCGACGAATTGAAGACGCAAACGACCAAAAAGCTCAAAAGAACAAAAGACAATCAAAAAGGTTCCAATTATTGATAAGAAACGTCTCGAAATTACAGAAGTACAAGATTCAAAACGCAAAGTACAAGATATTAAATTGTACGCGAGGACGTTCGAAAATCCGGAACCGGGACTAGAGTCGACTCTTAACGCTCGACGCAACGGACTAAAAATTACAAGTTAACTATGTATATAAATATAATATAATATATAATTAATTATATTAATTATATATATATTATATATATATATTAAAAACCGTCGGCAGCAAGAAACTCCAAGGGTGTGAGCTGTAAATATATCTCCGCGACTCGCGGAGTTTGAAGGGCATTTTGCCGCGAGTCGCGGAGCCCCAAAAATCAAGTCTGGCTATAAAGCAAACCGAATTCTGATCAAATTTCATATCTTATTTTCTCTATCTCTCTCAATATATACGATATATATATATAATTTATATTTTAATTTTAATTTTAATTTTAATTCTAATAATAAGGGTATGTTAGCGAATGTTGTAAGGGTGTAAGTCGAAATTCTGTCCGTGTAACGCTACGCTATTTTTAATCATTGTAAGTTATGTTCAACCTTTTTACATTAATGTCTCGTAGCTAAGTTATTATTATGCTTATTTAAAACGAAGTAATCATGATGTTGGGCTAATTACTAAAATTGGGTAATTGGGCTTTGTACCATAATTGGGGTTTGGACAAAAGAACGACACTTGTGGAAACTAGACTATGGGCTATTAATGGGCTTTATATTTGTTTAACTAAATGAAAGTTTGTTAATGTTAATATAAAGATTTACAATTGGGCGTCCCTATAAATTACCATATACACTCGATCGGACACGATGGGCGGGGTATTTATTTGTACGAATAATCGTTCATTTAACCGGACACGGGAATGGATTAATAGCCACTAGAATAATTAAAACAGGGGTGAAATTACATTCAAGGGTAATTGGTGTAATTGTTAACAAAGTGGTAAAACCTTGGTTTACACGCAGTCGATAACCTGGTGTATTCATTAAACAAAGTATTAAAACCTTGTTACAATTCGAATCCCTAATTAGTTGGAATATTTAACTTCGGGTATAATAATAATTTGACAAGGACACTTGCAATTTATATTTATGACTGATGGACTGTTATGGACAAAAACCAGACGGACATATTGAATAATCCAGGACAAAGGACAATTAACCCATGGGCATAAAACTAAAATCAACACGTCAAACATCATGATTACGGAAGTTTAAATAAGCATAATTCTTTTATTTCATATTTAATTTCCTTTATTTTATATTTAATTGCACTTCTAATTATCGCACTTTTATTTATTTTATTTTATCGCACTTTTAATTATCGTACTTTTTAATTATCGCAAGTTTATTTTATCGCACTTTTATTATTCACAATTTCATTATCGTTATTTACTTTACGCTTTAATTTAAGTCTTGTATTTATTTTATATTTTACATTAGGTTTTAACTGCGACTAAAGTCTTAAAATCGACAAACCGGTCATTAAACGGTAAAACCCCCCCCCCCCCCTTATAATAATAATATTACTTATATATATATTTGTATTTTTATAAAAGTAAACTAATATAGCGTTGAGCTTTGTTTAAAGATTTCCCTGTGGAACGAACCGGACTTACTAAAAACTACACTACTGTACGATTAGGTACACTGCCTATAAGTGTTGTAGCAAGGTTTAAGTATATCCATTCTATAAATAAATAAATATCTTGTGTAAAATTGTATCGTATTTAATAGTATTTTCCTAGTAAAATAATAACTATTTTATATACACCTCGCTCCACATCAAAAACCCACGGCCAAAACACCCCCTTTAAACCTAACCCCAATCTTGACTTTTGCCACAAGTATTCCTAATTTTCCCCTAGCTCTAGAATGATCCATGTGTGTGTATAAATAGGGAGCTAGGTTAAGGGTTTTCATCATCTCATACTCACTTAATCACCTCATTAATCTCTCCCTCTCCCTCTCCCTCTCTTGGCTCACGGCCAAACTACCACCACGACACCACCACCACCTTTTTGAAGTTTTGGTTAATTAATTCTTGTTTTCCGGGCTTGTTCTTCGTGTTCATCAAGATGTTCAAGCGCGTTCTTCGTTATTCGGGTTATTTGATCTTCATCTTCAAGTGATATTCATCTTTTCTTGTTAATCTTCATCATCCATCATCAAGGTATAACCCTAGATCCAAATCTTTTAAATTCTGTCTTTCGATTCATGTTTATATTCATAATCATATTCATTCTTGATCTTAATATTCATATTGTTCATGTAAAAAAATATATATAAACAATATGCATATACATATACACGATTATAAAAAAAAGAAATTTTGTTGAATCTTTAAACCCTAATTATTTGGATCATTAACATGTATGTAATCTTGTTAAAAATACACAAAATATATATATACATATACCATGTATACATATACATATATATAAAAAAATATAAACATACACATACATGTACGGTTTAAAAAAAAAAAGTTTAGATCTTCAAAACCCTAAAACCTAATCATGTTTATGTTATTACTCATGTTTATTAATTGTAAAAAATATATATATATATAATATATATATATATATATATATATATATATATATATATATATATATATATATATATATATATATATATATATACCCACGGCTACATATACATATAAAAAAACACTATATACATACATATATACACAACATATACATACTACATATACATAAACATTAAATAATATAAAACCCTAATACTACTTAAACCCTAAACATTAATTATATAAACCCTAAACACTATTAAATACTACTAAACCATAATCATTAATTAATTATTAAACCCAAATATTTAATACTACTCTAATTAATTAAAACCCTAATACTACTACTTATACTACATACTACTACCTAACGTTTATACACTTATACTACTACTAACACTTATAATGTACTACTTATATTATAATACTTATATTATAAGAATATAACATACGATTACAATAGTCATTCACGATAACGTGAGATTACTTGAACGTCTACGCTACTTGTGGCCTAGGGTGATCCTTGGTACCATTATGGGACGCTTGTGAATTTCGAATGCCAAGACTTAGATTCTGGTCAAGAGATCCTGGGCTACTTGGTAACAATATATCATTCGAGTGACTTGCCGGTGGCATAGATGTTTGGGTATGGTGCACAATATCAAACCCGACTATAGTGATCATACACTCACTAAGTGAACAACTCTTAGTCACTTGCACACTTAATAAGTGGTGGATTTATTAAGGACAACTCACTAGTGTTCAACACTAACTTACTAAACATGGAAACTTACTAAAAATGAAAACTTGCTAAGAATGGGAACTTAGTAAAACGAACTACACTTAAACACTTGCATACTTAAACTTAAACTTGGGCAAACATTTAACTACTCTTAAATGTTATTAGGTTGACTTTATGCTCACATTCATCCAACTCTTCTTATCCGAGGAATAACAAACTTTTCTCCTACTTACTAAGGTGAACTTCATAGCCCCACTTACTATTGCGCAATTTATTTAAACTTATTAGGGTGAGACACATGCTTCTTTTAATATTTACAACTTAGACACAAGTACCAACAATTAAACTGTGCTATACCTGGCTATGTCCTGCAAGTCCCCACTGTGATATTGATGTTAAAGCAGAGGGGTACGAAATAGTTATATTTTTATTTCGAAATACTATTAAATACGATACAATTTTACACAAGTTATTTATTTATTTATAGAGTGGATATACCTAAACCTTGCTACAACACTATAGGCAGTGTACCTAATCGTACAGTAGTGTAGTTTTTAGTAAGTCCGGTTCATTCCGCAGGGAGTTAGCCAAGTTTAACGCTATATTTTTAAAAACTATATTTGTATATATATATATATATATATATATATATATATATATATATATATATATATATAAGTATTATTATTATTATTATTATTATAAAAGGGGGTTTTTACCGTTTAATGACCGGTTTGTCAATTTTATGTCTTAAGTCACAATTAAAACCTAATGTAAAATATTAAAAATAAATATAACTTAATTTAAAGCGTAAAGTAAATGACGATAATAAAAGTGCGATAATTTAAAGTTCGATAAATAAAATGACGATAAATAAAATTGTGATAATTAAAAAGTACGATAATTAAAAGTGTGATAAGATAAAAAATAAAGGAATTATGCTTATTTAAACTTCCGTAATCATGATGTTCGACGTGTTGATTTTAGTTTATTACCATGGGTTAATTGTCCTTTGTCCTGGATTATTCGATATGTCCATACGGTTTTGTCCATAATGGTCCATCAGTCATAAATATAAAGTGCGAGAGTCTTCGTCAAATTATCCTTATACCCGAAGTCAAATATTCCAACTAATTGGGGATTCAAACTATAACAAGGTCTTAATACTTTATTTAATGAATACACCAGGTTATCGACTGCGTGTAATCCAAGGTTTTACTACTTTATTAACAATTATACCAATTACCCTTGAATGTAATCCACCCCTGTTTTAATGAGTCCATTAACTATTAATCCATTCACGTGTCCGGTAAAATGAACGATAATTCGTATTTATAGATATCCCACCCACCGTACCCGATTAAGCGTATGTGGTTATATATAGATACGTCAAATTGTAACCTTTATATTAAATTAGCGAGGTATCGTTTACTTAATATAAAGCCCATTAATAGCCCATAGTCTAATTTTCACAAGTGTCGTTCTTTTGTCCAAACCCCAATTATGGTACAAAGCCCAATAACCCCATCTTTAATATTTAGCTCAACATCACGATTACTTCGGCTTAAATAAGCATAATAATAACTTAGCTACGAGACATTAATTTAAAAAGGCTGAACATAACTTACAATGAGTATTAATAGCGTAGTGTTACACGGACAGAATTTCGACTTACACCCTTAAAACATTCGCTAACATAACCTTATTATTATTAATCTTAAATTAAAATTAAAGTTATAAATATATATATATATATATATTTGTGAGAGAGAGACTGATGAATGAGTAATAAACTCGGCCAGAATTCGTGCAATTTATAGAATGTGAACTGCTACAGTGATCCATGCGATCGCATGGCTTTTGTGCTTCCTGGCCATGCGATCGCATGGCCCCCTGGGACAGCTCACATTCGCTTGTTTTCTTGTTGCCGACGGTTTTATTAAATATATATAATATATATATAATTTTAAGAATTATTTATATATTATATTATATTTATGTGCATAGTTGACTTGTAATTTTTTTCTCCGTTGCGTCGCGCGTTGATAGTTGGTTCATGTCCCGGTTTCGGATTTTCGAACGTCCTTGCGTACTATTTAATATCTTGTACTTTGCGTTTTGCGGCTTGTACTCTTTTAACTTTTAGGCGTTTCTCATCAATAAATTGAACCACTTTGATTGTTCTTTGTACTTTTTAGCTTTTTGGTCGTTTGCATCTTCAATTCGTCGAATCTGTCTTTTGTCTTCACCTTTTATTATTTAAACGAATATCACTTGTAAATAGAACAATTGCAACCAAAAGCTTGTCTTTCTTGAAGGATAATGCTATGAAATATATGTTCGTTTTTAGCATTATCAAATATTCCCACACTTGAGCTTTGCTTGTCCTCAAGCAATATAGTACTTGAATATAACTTTACTAGAATCACTTCTTTATTCTTCATACTTTGTACATCAGTGATTTTAATACGGCGATATGAACAATGATGGTAACGTTGTGGTTTACAATCCCACATGACTATAAAAATTTAGATCCTTTAGGAAATTGGAGCTTTATGAAAACATTTGATCTTTTGAAAATTCAATCTAGCTTTTACCCTAGATAAGTTTTCCGGAATAACCCTTCACCGGTGTTTGCGAATTATTTTTGTGGGTTTCGTGGGTTTTAGATTTGAAAATTTTAGTTCAAAACTTATGGTTTTGTGTCACCCACTTGCTAACCTTGTTTTGGGAAAGCAACACGTCCAGTTTACTTGCTCCGTATATTACCTTTTGGTAAACTACCGTCCGGTTGTAAAGGAAAGCGTTGAACAAGCAACTGTTAAGGCAATGTCCCGTGACATGCTTTTGTTTATGGTCTATATCGTGTCGGATGCAATTACTATCCTTTGTAGGAGCAATAGTAAAGATCATCCTATAGTTTTTTGGTCTGGTACAAGGTCCTGTCTTTGACCATGCTATGCAACCACCGTTCTTACGGTTGACACCCGATTTGGTTCAGGTGACCTAATGAATTCCGGTAAATTCTTAGGATTTTACGTTCAATGGTAATGAACGCATTGAAAATGGGTTTTCAGAAAACAAATCGGTTTTAATTTGATCAAAATATTTTCTCGTTCAAGCTCGAGTTTAGATATCATCGAATTCCATGAGTTTGAATTCTCAATCTTTAAGGTCAATCTCAAGGATTGAGTAATATCAGTCTTAAAAGCTGATTTTTGATCTTTAAGGAGATTATCCTTTTTGGGAATCTGATTCATTAGTCTTATAAGCTAATTTGCATGGTGTCCCCCATTGTACGAGATAGATCCTCTCATGATTAGGATAAGTCTGACCACTTGGCGACCCTGTTTGATGCTGAGGTCCGTGGATTTTCAGCTGATTTTCGAGAAAACTTTTCAAGGTTTTTCGTAGACTCTACAACTGATCTGGACGACAACTTCCTGACCTAAATCAAGAAGCGCGTGTCTTTTTTTCGGAAGACTTTACTTCATTTTTAAATTCTATTACAATAAACTGGGTAAAACTTGATTAAAATCGTCCAAAACAAAAGTATCTTCAATTATTTGTACAAAAATATGTGATATATGTTCTAAATAACTTGGTAAACTTTTTCCATACTTGGCTTTTATTTTCCTTTCTTTGCCTTTTTATTTTCCTCTATTCCATTTTAAATGAATTCTAACATTTTGCGTTGTTTCTCAATTTATGTCCTTTCCGAGGTAACAATAATTTCGGTGTTAACACCTAGTTTTATCGTTCATAAATATGTATAAACATGATTTTGAGTTCATTTAGTTGAAAATTTTGAAAAATTTTACTAGAATTGGGTAGTCAGTATATAAGACTAGGGTTGTTCTTTATTATCAGAGAGCACTAGATTCTAATACAACTACTGCGTTACTAGTATTTTTAATGGTAACCAAGTGTTTAAATTAAAATTTTTTAAAAATCCGAAAGAATTTAACCCTTTCCCACACTTAAGATCTTGCAATGCCCTCATTTGCAAGAAATCAGTACAATTTAAATTATTGAGGGTGATAATGTAGAAAAATGATTAAATTTTACCAAAGTTTCCAAACATATTGTTGTTTGTTTGAATGATAAATGGTGCACATCATTTGTTCATTCTGTCTTGTTGTTACATCACATTTGTTTTTCATTTTATCATCAAAATTAATAGCTTTTGCTGAACTTAATGCCAGTCTTTGAAAGTTCGCTGTTTTACCCTGTTGTGTACAATTGACAATATACATACATACAAATAATAACATGCATGGTAATTTGAAATGAGACTTAACATCCCACTTTCAAATTATAAATATGAAATATTAGTAACAAAATAAAAATGTTAAAAATTACATAAAAGTATCACAATATTATATGTTTTAAACATAAGTAAATAAAAATAATAAAAGATAAAAATCACCAACGGGAACTGTATCAATCTGGATAGGGGTTCCAGTTCATGTCATCGGTCGGGTTCTACGGTTAGTTATAGGTGTACTGATAGGCTTGGTTGGGGTCGTAGAGAGTAAATGGTGGTCGCATATCGGGCTGGTGTGGCGGATAGTAAGCATGTCGGGTCGGTACGTAGTTATTTGGTACCTGAGGTGATAGTTGGCTCATGATCTGATGCTGATGATAGTGCCATCTATCATGTTGTCGTTGCCTGGAATGCTCGTACACATTCTCGACGCGCCACTGCTCGTACTGACTATGTCTAGCTTCGTTTGTCATTTCTACCTCATCTATACGCTGGTAAACATCAGTAACAGCCTCCCTAATGACATCCCTAATGTCATCCACTTCCTCCATTTCCTCATCTGAACCTCTCTCTACCTGTGGATGAGGGCCCTGATATGGTACTGCCTGATTGCGTCTGCTCTTTAATACCTTTGTACCTTGATAGACCCGCAATCCTAAAGTCTCATCCTGTTCCCTACACACCATCAGTGGACCCCCTTAATCCCTATGTACACCTAAATACTCTCTAATGAGAGTAACAAAAATACCTCCTCCTATTATTCCCCCGTCCTGTATTCCTTCCACCATTTTAGACAGATAAAAACCAATATAGTAGTACAAAGCTTCTAGTGTTTCGAATACACTTAAGGTAAAATAAATCGTGTAGGGTCATCTTTTCCTTGTTGTTACCTCTTTGTGTAATCGAATTAGCTAAAAAATCTATGTATTATAAGAAGCTCGGCTTTGTTAATATCTAAATAGGAGTGTCTTCCTCCCCGCGAAAAAACATTATAATTTAACATACGCCTCCAGACGGCGTGCGCGTCAAAATTCATATCTACCCTCTCACCATGATAAATCAAATTTGTACAATCAGGTAGTAGTAATTCGGTGGGAGTGTAAATCTGTAAAGCCCTGGCCATGTCCAGCATGGACATCCTGTACATCCTACGGCTAAGTAAAAAATCTAAGAAAACTCTTATCGTCTAACCTATCTACATTCTTATTAAAAGCTATAGAACTCATAAGCTCAACACACCACTCTTTATATATAGGCCTACGAGTTGTAAATAAACATTCCCAATCCGGAAAAGAAGAGCTACCATACCTTTGGATTAGATGCTGCCTAACTGGGTTAGCTAGTTGGACCCTTTCCAAAGGCTCCCAATCAATTACCCTCGGTACTTCTATATTTTTCGTTACCAGTTTAAATTTGTTACTTTGGTATGTCGGGTAATCTCTCCAACTTCTATCAATCCTTAAATTGGGATACAGCTGTTCTTCATGAATTGTTGGGATTTCTACTATATGGAGAGCGAGAAATACTACGTAGGTAATAAAAAATTATGGATCCGGCTCATAGTATGGCACATGTTGATCAGGTTGTTGTTGTTGTTCCTGTTGTTGCTCCTGTTCAGGTTCTGGTTCATATTGTGGCTCATACTGCATTTCTGGCTGTGGTTCGTTTTCAGGTTGTCTGGATGATGATGCACCACCAGATTCGGTATATTTCTGCAAAACACATTAAAACACAAAATTTGTGCATCCAAATATGCATTAGTGTTAGCAAAATAACAACTTTAAACAATTACAATGACATGTTTAATCCATATTAAACTCATGCTCATTTTCATATTTTTATCAATTCTACACTTTTTCAAATAAGCATATATAAAAATGTTTACAAAGTTCATAAGCATTCAACTCAAATAACATGTCAAAATAACCATTACTAGCAATTAAACAAGTTTCAAATGGCATTTATATCAAATTAATCAAGTTCATGAATTTTAGACTTAAAAAGTCCACTTTAATTCTCAAAAATCATGTTTAGGATCAAAGTTTGGATCATTTAGCTACCTAAACATGTTACACTACTTAATTTAGCAATAATTCATGACAAAAATCGGTCATAACCTATTTATATCATAAAGCCCCAAATTGCTTAAGAACACAAACCCTAGATTTCTAAAATTTTTGAAGTTTTTGGCTTCAAATCATGTTAAATAGCATCAATCTAGGTTATACATGCATAATATACTAACAATTTAACTCTAATTACACTAGAAATTAACAAAATCAAATTAGGTAAAAATTAGCTCAAGAACACTAAAATTCAAATTTTAAGAGTTTTATGGGTGAAATCTTTACCTTTTTGCTTCCCCATCTGAGAAAAGGCATGTTTATAGCGGATAGTAGAGCGAAATTTGGTTGAATTTGGTGAAAAATTGGGAATTTTTGAGAGTGTTTGTGTGTGTGTTCGTGTTTGTGTGTGTGTAGAGTGAGAAGGCAGAGAGCAGCTCGTGGAGCTTTTTGTTTCTAACTAGATTTTTGGGGTCATGCGACCGCATGAGTTTGTAGAGGAAACCCCATGCGATCGCATGGGGTCTGATTCATTTATTTATTATTTTTTTATATAAAAACCTTTAATTAATGAAACAAATAATTAAATTATTTAAAATTTTGTTTCTTTTAAGAATGAGAGCGTTTCGGTACGTTGACCTAGTTCGTCCCTCGACAAAATTTTAAGAATTTGTCTTTTTAAAGCGTTGTTTTAAAAGCAAAGATTTTTGGGTTTTTTAAATATTTTTGGCATACTTTAACTCAAATAAGATTAAAAATAATGATAACAAAATTTCTCGTCCCTCCCTTGGGTAAAGCAATTTCGGTTCAACGACCTAGTCTTCAACTCACGACGAATTTTAAATATCAAATTTTTAACTAAATGAAATAAAGTAAATTTTTGTTTTTAAATTCACACCAAACTTAAATTTAAAATGCATAAACTTAAAAATTCATATAAATATCATTAATATTTTTATAATTAATTTTACAAACTTATATTAAAAATATTAATTTTTAAAATATTTAAAAACTTAAATATATTGATTTTAAAAAAAAAAATTACAATAATAATTTAATATTAATTTAAAAACAAGGTAAAAATTAAAATTTTTTTTGGTCTTTTATCCCACTTTAATCAATCAAATATTATCAAAAATATACGCCCCTCTTTTAGATAAAGTAATTTCGGTTCCATAACCTAGTTTTACTCTTGACGAATTCTTGAAATATTTTTGGATTGATTGATTAAAGATATTTATACCTTAAGAATAAATGGTAAATTTCGCAGTGATGTAATAAATTTTTATATATGATATCAATAATTTCGGTTTGGCATACCTTATTTTATTGAAAGGTTAAAAGCAATAAATAAAAACAAAAATAAAAACGATTTAGCGTTTATTATCAAAAGGTTAAAAGCAATAAATAAAAACAAAAATAAAAACTGTACATACTTACCTATGAGAAAGAATTCTCAGAGACCTGTTTTAGCTGACTCATAGGAGAGTCGTGTGATTTGGTTTTCCATAGCTACATAAGCGTAACCTCAATTTTTTAATAACTTTTCTTCTAAACATATGAACGGTCCTTCTCTGCATAGAGTAACAAATTCGGTATTTGAATATGTTTGATTGTTTGAACATTTACCTTCGTGTGACCATTTTCCGCATTTATGACATCTTTCAAGGTGTCGTGCTCTTCTTTTTGTTGCGGATTTTGATTTTCCTTTACCAAAATGTATCTTATGATGATCTTTCCTGAGTTCTTTCCTTACTTCATCAATTTTTCCTCTTATGAATGATACCAGTTCACTCGGAAAGATGTTATTATTACGTTTAGTAATCATAGCGTGTAGTAGTAGACCATGGTTCAGATCAAAGGAATTCTTCATCTCGTAAAATCTAAAAGAAATAAAAATTCAGAATGGAGGGAGAAGACTAGTTCTTTAGGGTCTGCTAGGGAAATACCATTCGGATTCCATTCTCGAGAACTACACGAAAACAGAATATCTAACTCTAATAGAAATAAATATTATCCTTAAAAAGACTTGATTCTCCCCACACTTAGTTAGCTTTGGTGTTGAAATTGTGATTAACTTCATTGTCAACTTCCATTGGACCATGTATGTAATGTTTAACTCTGTGACCATTAACTTTAAATTCAATTTCATTTGAATTTATTAACTCTATTGTTCCATACGGGAAAACGCTTTTAACTATGAATGGTCCAGACCATCTAGATTTCAATTTTCCAGAAAATAGCTTGAATCGTTAATTGAAAAGAAGAACTTTGTCTCCTTTTTTAAATTCTTTTGAAATTCTGATTCTTTTATCATGCCATTTCTTCGTTCTTTCCTTATAGATTAATGAATTTTCATATGCATCATGTCTTAATTCTTCTAATTAGTTTAATTGACTTAATCGTAGACGTCCGACTTCATGCAAATCAAGATTACATGTCTTCAAAGCCCAAAATGCTTTGTGCTCAATTTCTACTGGAAGGTGACATACTTTTCCGTAAACGAGTCTAAAAGGTGTGGTTCCAATTGGAGTTTTGTAGGCTTTTCTAAAAGCCCAGAGTGCATCCTCCATTTTCATGGACCATTCCTTCGGATTCGATCCTACGGTTTTCTCTAGAATACGTTTTAATGCTCGGTTAGTATTTTCAACTTGTCCACTTGTTTGTGGATGATAAGCGGTTGAGATTTTATGAGTCACTCCATATCTTTTAAGAACTTTCTCAAGTTGATTATTACAAAAATGAGTACCCCGATCACTTATTAAAGCTTTCGGTGTTCCGAAACTAGCAAAAAGACGTTTTAAAAAGTTGACTACAACTCGTGCATCATTAGTTGGGAGAGCTTGTGCTTCCGCCCATTTAGATACATAATCAATGGCAACGAGAATGTAGAGATTATTATGAGATTTTGGAAATGGACCCATAAAATCAATACCCCAAACGTCAAATACTTCACATACTTGAATGACATTTTGTGGCATTTCATCACGTTGACTTATTTTTCCAGCTCTTTGACATGCATCACAGGATTTACAAAGAAGGTGTGCGTCTTTGAAAATTGTAGGCCAATAGAATCCAGCATCGTAGACTTTTCTTACTGTAAGTTGTGGCCCATAATGCCCTCCTGTTGGTCCTGTGTGACAATGGTTTAACATTTGACTGGCTTCATCCCCAAATACACATCGGCGTATTATTCCATCGAGACAACTTTTACATAAATGTGGATCTTCCCAAAAATAGTGTTTTATATCACTAAAGAATTTCTTTCGTTTTTGGTACGACAATCCTTTTTCAAGGAATCCACATACTAAGTAGTTTGCATAGTCTGCAAACCATAGAATTTCATTATAATCGATTTTCAAAAGATATTCATCAGGAAAGTTATCTTGTATGGCCGATTCATTTAGAACTTCTAATTCGGGATTTTCAAGACGAGAAAGATGATCAGCGGCGAGATTTTCTGCTCCCTTTTTGTCTTGGATTTCAATATCGAACTCTTGTAAGAGTAAGATCCAACGGATTAATCGTGGTTTGGCATCTTGTTTTGAGAATAGGTATCTAAGAGCAGAATGGTCAGTATAGACCACCGTTTTAGCTAGAACGAGATATGAACGAAATTTGTCAAAAGCAAAGACAATAGCAAGGAGTTCTTTTTCAGTAGTTGTGTAATTCGTTTGTGCTCCTTGTAACATCTTACTAGCGTAATAAATAGGTTGAAATCGTTTTTCAATCCTTTGTCCTAAAACGGCTCCCATTGCAAAATCACTTGCATCGCACATGTGTTCAAATGGTAGATTCCAATTTGGAGTTATCATGATCGGCGCATTAGTGAGTTTTTCTTTAAGAATATGAAAAGATTTGATGCATTCATCTGAAAAGATGAATGGAGCATCCTTTTCTAGGAGTTTATTCATAGGAGTGGCAATTTTAGAAAAATATTTTATGAAACGTCGGTAAAAACCGGCATGCCCAAGAAAACTCTTAACTCCTCTAACATTGGTGGGATGTGAAAGTTTAGCAATTACATCTATTTTAGCTCTATCCACTTCAATTCCTTCCTTTAAAATTTTATGACCAAGAACGATGCCTTCTTTAACCATGAAATGACATTTCTCCCAATTAAGAACTAGATTTAATTTCTCGCATTTAATAAGCATTCGTTCAAGATTAACTAGACATGATTCAAATGTATCACAGAAGACTGAAAAGTCATCCATGAAAACTTTCATGCATTCTTCTATCATGTCATGAAAAATCGCCATCATGCACCTTTGAAAGGTTGCAGGGGCGTTGCAAAGTCCAAATGGCATGCGTTTATAAGCAAAAGTACCATAAGGACACGTGAACGTGGTTTTCTCTTGGTCCTCGGGTGCTATTGGAATTTGAAAATATCCGGAGAAACCGTTAAGAAAACAATAGTAATTGTTCCCAGCTAACCTTTCCAACATTTGATCAATGAAAGGTAAGAGAAAGTGATCTTTTCTGGTGGGGTCATTTAATTTTCTATAATCAATACAAACACGCCATCATGTTACTGTCCTAGTAGGAATAAGCTCATTTTTTTCATTTGTGATGACAGTCATGCCACCCTTCTTAGGTACGCATTGAACTGGGCTTACCCATGAACTATCAGAGATTGGATTAATTAAACCTGCATCTAACAGTTTAATAATTTCTTTTTTAATAACATCTTGCATATTAGGATTTAGTCTTCATTGGCGTAGCACATACGTTTTATGACCTTCTTCCATAAGGAATTTATGTGTGCAATACGAAGGACTTATGCCTTTAATGTCATAAATCTTCCATGCAATAGCTGGTTTATGAGCTTTTAGCACAGAAATGAGTTGAGATTTTTCATTTTCAGTAAGAGAAGACGATATTATTACAGGTAATTCAAATTCACCATGTAAATAAGCATATTCCAAATGGTTTAGAAGTGGCTTTAACTCTAATGTCGGTGGTTCTTCTATCGATGATTTATATCGATATCTGTCTTCTTCTTTTAACATTTGAAGTTCTTCTGTTGTTGGTTCATATCTATTAGCCATGAGTGCAGCTAACATTTTGGCTTCATCAATTGGTTCAGTTCCTTCTCCTAAAGAACATTCTCCTGTTCCTTGTAATTCTGGAAATTCTTTCAACAATTCTGCATGTGAATCTATAGTTTGAATATAATAACATGTATCATCTGCAGATTGCAGTTGTTGCATGGCTCTATCAACAGAAAAGGTAACACTCTCGTCCTCTATACTTAGGGTCAGTTTCTTACCGAACACATCTATTATTGCTTTAGCCGTGTTTAAGAATGGTCTTCCTAATATGAGAGGAACTCGAGAATCTTCTTCCATGACCAGAATAACAAAATCTACTGGAAATACTAAAGTACCAACTTTAACTAGCATGTTCTCCATTATCCCTCTAGGATATTTTACTGATCGATCTGCTAGTTGTATGCTTATTCGTGTTGGTTTCAATTCTCCAAGGTCTAGTTTAGCGTATAATGAATACGGCATTAAATTTATACTAGCACCTAAGTCTGCCAATGCTTCTATTGAACTAAGACTACCCAGAAAACATGGAATTGTGAAACTTCCTGGATCTGATAATTTTTCTGGTATCTTATTCAACAACACTGCAGAACAATTAGCATTCATAGTAACAGCCGAGAGTTCTTCCATTTTCTTTATATTTGTGATTAGATCTTTCAAGAATTTAGCATATCTAGGCATTCCTGAAATCACATCAATGAAAGGAAGATTGACATTTATTTGTTTAAACATATCCAAGAATTTGGATTGCTCGGCTTCAAGTCTTTCTTTTCTCATTTTACTCGAGTAAGGAAGTGGTGGTTGGTATGGTTTAACATAAGGTTTAGCCTTAACTGTGTTATCTTCATTAACCTTTTCAACTACCGGTTCTGTTTCTTTCTCTTGCTCAGGCTGTGTGCCTGTGGAGTAGGAATAGCGTCATCAGAAATTACAGGTATTTCAGGTGGTTTAAGTGTAATATCACTTCTCGTGGTAATGGCTTTAGCTGTTTCATTCTGGGGGTTAGCATTTATATCGCTAGGTAGACTTCCCGGTTTTCTTTCACCTATTAACCTTGCTAGGTTGCTTACTTCTTGTTCCAGATTTTGAATAGAAGCTTGTTGATTTCTAAATGCTTGAGCATTTTGTTCATTGGTTTGTTTCTGAGATGTGAAAAATTGAGTTTGAGATTCAGCTAGCTTCGACATCATATCTTCTAATTTGGCTTTTTATCATCGGTTTGTGGTGGTTTAATTGGAAAAATAGGTCTTTGCTGATTGTAAGTATTATTAGATACTTATTGATTGCTAGGACCTTGTTTGTTGTTGTATGGAACATTTCGGTTATAATTCTAATTTTGATTGTAGATTGGTCTTGGCGGTTGATAATTATTCTGATAATTATTTTCAGGCCTTTGGTTCATGTATGAAACATTCTGTAATGACCCTGGATTTTCCAACGTTTATTTATTAATAATTATTATTATTAATACTTGTGATTTAACGAATGTATGTTATTACATTTACATGTTGCCATGATTGCCCGTACTTGACTTTAAATGCCCGAAACGTCTTTGTGACACACGAAACTTACACGAATAATATTTTCAAGTATTATTTACATTCATGATTAGTTTTATTAATCATTTTAATTAACTAAAGTTATTAGTTAATTACTTGGGCCTTTATTAGTGTTAATGAACTTTTACTTGGATTAATTTGTTAATTAATACATACTTGGGCTTTATGATTGAACATGGGCTTAAGAAGCCCACCCTACTTCTTTAGTGGACTTATTAGCCCAACTTGACATGTAAGTTTCATCATTTAAACTTAACTAATTAGTTTAAGACTTATTGGAATCTAGTTACTTGTTCTCCCCATGAAACCACCTCATTTAACCAACTTTTTCAAGCTTTACATGCAAGTAACCATTGAATTAATCCCTCCCTCTTTGTTGTTGCTGCAGGTCGTGGCCTATAGGCCTTGGGGAGTGAGTTTTGGCTTTCAAAATTTGCTAAGTTGTTACTAGTATTCACTTATTCTTTCATTCTCAAACACACATTTCATTTCATACTTCCAACTTTCTCTCTTTTCTCTCTAATTCTTGTAAGCAACTTGAACTTTTTTTCTCTTCTTCTTTTCTTGTAAAACCGAACCTAAGCATCTCTTCATCATCATTCTTTGTTGATTAATTACTTGATACTTGTTAAGTTGTTGTTGTTACTTACTTACTAGTTGTTATTTATTATTTACTTACTAGTTTCAAGAATCAAACTTACTAGTTTCATTCTTCTTTTATCTTGTATTACAAGAACACTCAAGAACATAAACTTACTAGTTTATGTTCTACCTTTAAAGTTTTAAAGATTGTAAGTTCATGGTTGAAAATCATTACTTGTAATTCATGTTAGTAAACTTTAAAGTTTACTTTCTTAAAGATCAAACTTTGGTTTGAATCTTTAAAGTATGAACAACCCATGAACTAGTTACTAGTTTACTTAGTTTACTTAGTTTACTTCTTCATATTATGCACTTTAAATTCATGTTTGTTGGTTAAAATTGGTCAAGTGTTACTAGTTAACTTTGATCTCATTTATCTTGAACAAAAGTTAACTTTAAAAGTTCAAGGACATGTAAGTAAGCTTTCTTTAATTATAACTTTGTACACTTATGTTAGATCTAGACTTTTGAGTCTTGGATCTTCAAGATCAAACTAAGAACTATGTTCTACAACTTAAGATCTTGATTTCATAAGTTCACTTTCAAGTTTGTAACTTATTATTAGTTTTAAAGTTCATGTATGTGTTAGATCTAAGACTTTGATGTAACTTTGGTTCATCAAAACACTTGCAACACTTAAGTGAGTTGTGCTTCATGTCTTAAACTTACACTTGGGTTATGATGGTCAAACCTTGGTGAAAATGATGCAAACACATCAACGAGTTGTACACTTGAAGCTATATGCATCAAGGATGAGAACCATGATAAGCATCGAGCACCAAGAACCACCGGAACCTACTGACGCTACTGTTCTACTATTTCTGTGTCTGACCTGTATGACCTGGGCTACTGTAATTATGATTTTCAGATAGTTCTGTTCGAGTAGAAAACTTTTCATATAGGACTCATCTTAATCCGAGTTACGGTTTTAGATTTATGGCCCTCCGATCGTCACTATGTCCATTTAACGTTGTGCTGAAAAATTGTGACCTACTCGCACTTAGACCGTCGCCACGGTCAAACGAAGATGAGTTTGATTCTGTAATTTTTACCACAACTAAAGGACTCATATACGGAGCCATGGACACTGGTCTCACCATATTTCAGTAGGTATAGAG
Organism: Rutidosis leptorrhynchoides; assembly: GCF_046630445.1. NCBI lineage: Eukaryota > Viridiplantae > Streptophyta > Magnoliopsida > Asterales > Asteraceae > Rutidosis > Rutidosis leptorrhynchoides. The sequence goes on from NC_092333.1 coordinate 29,543,974, forward strand.
GCCGTGGTGGCTGACCGAACTCAGCCTTTGTTTTAAACTCTTTTCATGAACGAAACTTACTTTACACCTTTTGTTTGATGATGAATGATGATGACATTTAAGACCTTATTTACATACTTTTAAACCTATTCAGATGATTTACTGACTTAGTACTATTTGACTTAGGTTGAGGACTTCCCTGACCTACACACTTACTTATTTCCCGAGTCATACTTTACCGCTACTTTATCATTGTGAGTTATAGCATTCCCTTTTTACTTTAACTTATTTTGGGAACTGAGAATACATGCGGATTTTATGTTTTACATACTAGGCATGAGTACTTAAACTTATATATGTGTGGGTTATATAACGGCAAAAACATTCCCTTTAGCTCGGTAACGTTTAGTCATTGGTTTTTGAACCGGTGAACGCGAATCTTAGATATGGATCCATAGGGTTTGACATCCCCACTCGGGCTAGTAGCGCTAGCATTTAACGAGTGTTTAATACTTCGTAAATATACGCACTTGCCAAGTGTACTTTCAGGGGGTATAAACGTTAAGTTAGTTACCAAGTGCCCACGGTTAACATATACTTTATCATACTGTTTTGAAACGCTCTTTGTAGCACTGAAGTCTCGTGGCCTACCTTACATACTGTTATACTTAAACTATAGCTCACCAACCTTTGTGTTGACGTTTTTAAGCATGTTTTTCTCAGGTGCTTAAGGTTGCTTCCGTTGTGTACTAGTCTTGCTGTAGACACCCGCTGCTCTAGAGATGTCAACTGCATGAAACACTTTATTTTGCATTCAAACTTTAATACCTGTGAACTGTGTTTTGTAACGACCTAAGGGTCACATACATTTATTCATGCTTGCTATTCCTAGAAGCATACTGTTGGTGTAAAACAATTGATGTCGGTTATGACGTCATCATTTTATCGTGAATGCAACTTCTTTTGAAACAGCATATAGTACTTAACCTTGTAATGATCCTGTTGTTGATGATTCGTACACGATGGTTTTGTACGGGGCATCACATTTGGTATCAGAGCATTGGTTGTAGGGAATTAGGGTGCATTAGTGAGTCTAAGACCGACCCGAGTGGGATTCACTAATAGGACTAATCTACAACTTGCTAGTTTACTTGTTTCCGCTGGACCTACTGCATGCTGCTGCTTACTTTTACTGTTATATGTCGTATGCTATTACATGATTTCACTACTGTATGATATTACTTGCTTTCGATTGCATGCTACTACTGTACGATTCGTTATTATTTCCATGCTACTTATTGTTATACATGATTTAAACTGTTGGCCTAATACGTGCTTGCTTTATGACTTACTGACATGGAAAAATTTATTTTTCCTTGTTCAGATGTCGGATACTCCACCTGCTATCATTTTGGGCAGTTCAGACTCGTCAGCCACCCCACTTGCTGCTGCTGCCGACACTCCGATCCCGCTACCTACGAGTGACCCCGGTGCTTCATCTTCCGGGACTAGCAGCCAGGCGCCTGCCCCAGTGGTTACTTTTAGCGGAGCCCAGGACCTTTCGGAGATTCCAGCTCCATCTGCCCCCTGACCCTCAGGATCACAGCCCCGCTCCGGCGAGATTGTGATTCCCGCGGAGTTCGGGGAAGGTCCATTCCGTAACCGGTATCGCCATTGGTGCCGACGCGCCCCTGATGGACGTCTCATTTCGATCGGACCCACTAGGTACAGACAGATGATGGCCGCTCAAGGACGGCCAGTTCAGCCACCCGTACAGCCACCACATGATTCGGACGACCCGTCATCCACTGATGCTTCATCCGACGACACCTCCTCAGACGACTCCAGTGATGATGAGGACCCTGCTGATGTACCTATACAGGCACCCTCCACCCCGCCGAAGAAGCGGTACCATTTTGATGGCATCGTCATTCCAGGGGTGAATGGAGGTCGTGCTTTCACTAACGCATTTGGTCGGCGTCGTAGGGTTACTGCTCGTAAGCGGCTTGTGTCGTTCCCTGCCGACCCACAAGTGCGTAAGGCACCCCGTTACGTACTGACTATTTCTGGAGCCGGAACATCTGCACCCCGTTATGTAATGTCTGCACCACCGGCACCACCTGCACCGCCAGCGCCGCCTGCCCCACCATCTCCCACTGTCGAGGAATTGACAAGGGATGTGGAGACCCTCCGAGCTCGAGTTGCTGAGCTAGAGGACCAGATGGCCCATGTTATGGACATCCTTCACCCACCTTCACCGTAAGGCTTTTGTATTTAGATTTCATTATGTAATCTAGTTGTAGTTTTATATTTCACTTATGTATTGTACGGACTTATTCAAATGTATGAAACTTATTATTATTAATGAATGGAACTTTGTGTTATTTAATTCTTGCATGACGTTCTATTTACATTACTGTACGATGATTCTGTGGTATTTGTACCTAGATGCTTTATTTAATAACATGTGATGTTTTGATTCCATGTTGGTTACTATATACTGTATTATTACTATTTGAATACTGGATTTTGACTTGAGTCAAAATTTTTGTTTAGAACATCATGGCTAACGGTCGATCCACACCTACTGCTGCTCAAATCGAAGAGATGATTGCCGAAAGGGTAGCCGCAGCCATTGCAAAAATGCAACCCTAAGCTCCACCGCCACCGCCACCGGTTATTCAACCCATTCGTAATGGGTGTACTTACAAGGAATTCCAGAGCTATAAACCACATAACTTCAGCGGCACTGAGGGACTGGTTGGTCTCACTAGATGGTTCGAAAAGCTAGAATCAGTATTTAGAGTTAGCAACTGTTTGGAGGACAACAAAGCCAAATTTGCTTCTTGCACGCTGTCTGACGGCACGCTCACGTGGTGGATCACAATGGCACAGGCACAAGGCATTGATGAGGCGTATGCTATGCCATGGGAAGAATTTAAGTGTGCCATGATTGAGGAGTATTGTCCGAGAACCGAGATACAAAAGATGGAAATGGAGTTCATGCAGTTAAAGGCCGTTGGGAACGACCTTGATGGTTACAACAGGAGATTTTTGGAATTAGCCCTGATGTGTCCGACAATGGTCACCCCAGAATTCAAGAGTATGGAGAGATACTTCTGGGGACTCCCAAAGTCCATCAAGGGTAACGTTACCTCGTCCAAGCCACCAAATGTCCCAGAAGCGATGTGCATGGCGCATACTTTAATGAATCAAATAACCATCGATGAACCGGAGAAAACTAAGTCTGAAGCGGGTACTAGTGAGAAGCGCAAATGGGATAACCACAACAACAACAACAACAACAACAACAACAACAACAACAGGGGAAGGACCTATGATCAAAACCCGGCGAAACGACATGAGGGTTTTAGGGGAAACAACAACGGTGGAAACCCCAATCCGAACACCAACACGAACCCGAACTACAAAGGAACTTTACCACAATGCAAGAGATGTTGAAAACACCACACTGGGTATTGCAATGTTGTCTGCGAAAAGTGCCAACGGGCTGGGCATATCGGGAAGGACTGCAAGGTCACCACTTTGAATGGGAAGCCGAATACCAATGGACCAAAAAAGTGCTACGAATGCGGACAGATGGGCCATTTCAGAAATGCGTGTCCAAACAAGCGAACAGATGGCGGACCACCCCGTGGTGGAGCTTTCAACGTTAATGCAAGGGACGCCCAAGAAAACCCTGACTTGGTGACAGGTATATTCACTATCAACAATCGTTTAGCTTCTGTCTTGTTTGATACTGGTGCGGATAGAAGTTATGTATGTAGACATTTTTATGATAAGATTAATTGGTCGTTAGTCCCGTTGAAAGAGAGTATGCTTGTCGAGGTCGCCAACGGTAAACTTGAAAAAGTTGACCACATTAGTCGAGGAGCTATTATCAACATAGCTGGTGCAGATTTCGAAATTGATATGATACCAATCAAACTGGGAAGTTTTGACGTGATAGTCGGTATGGATTGGTTGAGTAAGATAAGGGCCGATATTATCTGTGGAGTTAAAGCTCTTCGTATACCACAAGGAGACGGTGAGCCACTGGTTATCTACGGAGAGAGATGCACCTTGAAGCTGAACCTCATTAGTGGCGTGAAAGCGCAAAAGATTATGAAGAAGGGACGTCTTGCTGTCCTAGCGCATGTGAAAACGGTAGAAACCGAGGTGAAGAATGTGAACGACGTTCAAATTGTGAACGAATTTTCTGATGTCTTCCCAGAGGAATTGCCTGGATTACCGCCGCAGAGAGCAGTAGACTTTCAGATCGATTTAGTGCCAGGAGCTGCACATGTAGATCGCGCACCTTATAGACTCGCACCTTTCGAGATGCAAGAATTACATAGTCAACTACAAGAACTACTTGACCGTGGATTTATCCAACCAAGTTTCTCGCCTTGAGGCGCACCTATGTTGTTTGTGAAGAAGAAGGATGGATTCTTCCGTATGTGTATCGACTACCGTGAACTCAACAAATTGACGATCAAGAATCGGTATCCTCTTCCCCGAATTGACGATCTTTTTGATCAACTACAAGGATCGAGTGTCTACTTAAAGATCGATTTGCGATCCGGTTATCACCAGTTGAGGGTGAAGGAAAGTGACGTGATGAAAACTGCATTCAGGACCCGTTATGGTCATTACTAGTTACTCGTGATGCCATTCGGTTTGACAAATGCACCTACCGTGTTCATGGACATCATGAATCGTGTCTGCAAGCCGTACTTGGATAAGTTTGTTATCGTCTTCATAGATGATATCATCATCTACTCTAAGAGCGAAGAAGAGCATGAGCAACACCTCCGACTAGTACTTGAACTCTTGAGACAAGAGAAACTTTACACCAAATTTTCCAAGTGTGAATTTTGGTTGAAGGAAGTCCAGTTCCTGGGTCATGTTGTGAGCGACCAGGGTATCAAAGTTGATCCTGCCAAGATTGAATCTATCAGCAAGTGGGAAACCCCCATTACTCCGACTCATATTCGCCAATTCCTAGGTCTCGCCGGTTACTACCGAAGGTCCATTGAAGGATTTTCTCTGATTCGCGTCCTTTGACCGCACTAACTCACAAGGGCAAGAAGTTTATTTGGGAACCCACACACGAATCAGCATTTCAAACTTTGAAGAAGAAGTTAACCACCGCACCTATCCTATCACTTCCCGAAGGCAGTGACGACTTTGTTGTTTATTGCGATGCTTCGAGAAGCGGTTTTGGTTGTGTACTGATGCAACGATCAAAGGTTATTGCCTATGCTTCCCGTCAACTGAAGATTCACGAACGGAACTACACTACTCACGATCTTGAACTTGGAGTCGTTGTCTTTGCGCTCAAATTGTGGAGACACTATTTGTATGGAACTAAGAGTACTATCTTCACCGACCACAAAAGCCTCCAACACATCTTCGATCAGAAGCAACTGAATATGAGACAGCGTCGATGGATCGAGATGCTCAATGACTATGATTGTGAACTCCGTTATCACCCTGGCAAGGCCAATGTTGTAGCTGATGCTTTAAGCCGAAAGGAGAGGACGACACCTCTTCGTGTTAGGGCTCTGAACATTACCATCCATTCAAATCTCAACAGCCAGATCCGAGTAGCCCAAGATGAGGCTCTCAAGAAGGAGAATATAACTCATGAACATTTGAACATACTTGTCTCTCGATTCGAGGTTAGGGAGTCTGGACTCCGATGTTATGCCGGAAGAATTTGGGTACCTTATTATGGAGATCTACGGAACCTTATACTTGATGAAGCACACAAATTGAGATATTCGATTCACCCCGGTGCTGGCAAGATGTACCACGACCTTAAAGAACAGTATTGGTGGCCGAATCTTAAGAAAGATGTTGCAACCTATGTTGGTAAGTGTTTAACTTGCTCGAAAGTTAAGGTCGAGCATCAGAGACCTTCTGGGTTACTTCAACAGCCGGAAATCCCGCAATGGAAGTGGGAAAGGATCACAATGGATTTCATTACCAAGCTGCCAAAGACGGTGGGCGGATACGATACTATTTGGGTTATTGTTGACCGCCTTACCAAATATGCACATTTCTTGGCTATGAAGGACACGGATACGATGGAGAGACTTGCTCAATTATACATCAAAGAGGTTATATCTTGTCATGGTGTACTGTTATCGATCATCTCAGATCGCGATCCCCGTTTTGCTTCTAGATTTTGGCGTTCTTTACAAGAAGCCAAGGGAACCCGTCTCGACATGAGTACTGCATTAAATTTATACTAGCACCTAAGTCTACCAATGCTTCTATTGAACTAAGACTACCCAAAAAATATGGAATTGTGAAACTTCCTGGATCTGATAATTTTTCTGGTATCTTATTCAACAACACTGCAGAACAATTAGCATTCATAGTAACAGCTGAGAGTTCTTCCATTTTCTTTCTATTTGTGATTAGATCTTTCAAGAATTTAGCATATCTAGGCATTCCTGAAATCACATCAATGAAAGGAAAGGAAGATTGACATTTATTTGTTTAAACATATCCAAGAATTTGGATTGCTCGGCTTCAAGTCTTTCTTTTCTCATTTTACTCGGGTAAGGAAGTGGTGGTTGGTATGGTTTAACATAAGGTTTAGCTTTAACTGTGTTATCCTCATTAACCTTTTCAACTACCGGTTCTGTTTCTTTCTCTTGCTCAGGCTGTGGTGCCTGTGGAGTAGGAATAGCGTCATCAGAAATTACAGGTATTTCAGGTGGTTTTAGTGTAATATCACCTCTCATGGTAATGGCTTTAGCTGTTTCATTCCGGGGGTTAGCATTTATATCGCTAGGTAGACTTCCCGGTTTTCTTTCACCTATTAACCTTGCTAGGTTGCTTACTTCTTGTTCCAGATTTTGAATAGAAGCTTGTTGATTTCTAAATGCTTGAGCATTTTGTTCATTGGTTTGTTTCTGAGATGTGAAAAATTGAGTTTGAGATTCAGCTGGCTTCGACATCATATCTTCTAAATTTGGCTTTTTATCATCGGTTTGTGGTGGTTTAATTGGAAAAATAGGTCTTTGCTGATTGTAAGTATTATTAGATACTTGTTGATTGCTAGGACCTTGTTGATTGTTGTATGGAACATTTCGGTTATAATTCTGATTTTGATTGTAGATTGGTCTTGGCGGTTGATAATTATTCTGATAATTATTTCCAGGCCTTTGGTTCATGTATGAAACATTCTGTAACGACCCTGGATTTTCCAACGTTTATTTATTAATAATTATTATTATTAATACTTGTGATTTAACGAATGTATGTTATTACATTTACATGTTGCCATGATTGCCCGTACTTGACTTTAAATGCCCGAAACGTCTTTGTGACACACGAAACTTACACGAATAATATTTTCAAGTATTATTTACATTCATGATTAGTTTTATTAATCATTTTAATTAACTAAAGTTATTAGTTAATTACTTGGGCCTTTATTAGTGTTAATGGACTTTTACTTGGATTAATTTGTTAATTAATACATACTTGGGCTTTATGATTGAACATGGGCTTAATAAGCCCACCCTACTTCTTTAGTGGACTTATTAGCCCAACTTAACATGTAAGTTTCATCATTTAAACTTAACTAATTAGTTTAAGACTTATTGGAATCTAGTTACTTGTTCTCCCCATGAAACCACCTCATGTAACCAACTTTTTCAAGCTTTACATGCAAGTAACCATTGAATTAATCCCTCCCTCTTTGTTGTTGCTGCAGGCCGTGGCCTATAGGCCTTGGGGAGTGAGTTTTGGCTTTCAAAATTTGCTAAGTTGTTACTAGTATTCACTTATTCTTTCATTCTCAAACACACACTTCATTTCATACTTCCAACTTTCTCTCTTTTCTCTCTAATTCTTGTAAGCAACTTGAACTTTTTTTCTCTTCTTCTTTTCTTGTAAAACCGAACCTAAGCATCTCTTCATCATCATTCTTTGTTGATTAATTACTTGATACTTGTTAAGTTGTTGTTGTTACTTACTTACTAGTTGTTATTTATTATTTACTTACTAGTTTCAAGAATCAAACTTACTAGTTTCATTCTTCTTTTATCTTGTATTACAAGAACACTCAAGAACATAAACTTACTAGTTTATGTTCTACCTTTAAAGTTTTAAAGATTGTAAGTTCATGGTTGAAAATCATTACTTGTAATTCATGTTAGTAAACTTTAAAGTTTACTTTCTTAAAGATCAAACTTTGGTTTGAATCTTTAAAGTATGAACAACCCATGAACTAGTTACTAGTTTACTTAGTTTACTTCTTCATATTATGCACTTTAAATTCATGTTTGTTGGTTAAAATTGGTCAAGTGTTACTAGTTAACTTTGATCTCATTTATCTTGAACAAAAGTTAACTTTAAAACTTCAAGGACATGTAAGTAAGCTTTCTTTAATTATAAATTTGTACACTTATGTTAGATCTAGACTTTTGAGTCTTGGATCTTCAAGATCAAACAAAGAACTATGTTCTACAACTTAAGATCTTAATTTCATAAGTTCACTTTCAAGTTTGTAACTTATTATTAGTTTTAAAGTTCATGTATGTGTTAGATCTAAGACTTTGATGTAACTTTGGTTCATCAAAACACTTGCAACACTTAAGTGAGTTGTGCTTCATGTCTTAGACTTACACTTGGGTTATGATGGTCAAACCTTGGTGAAAGTGATGCAAACACATCAACGAGTTGTACACTTAAAGCTATATGCATCAAGGATGAGAACCATGATAAGCATCGAGCACCAAGAACCACCGGAACCTACAGACCCTACTGTTCTACTGTTTATGTGTCTGACCTGTATGACCTGGGCTACTGTAATTATGATTTTCAGATATCTCTGTTCGAGTAGATAACTTTTCATATAGGACTCGTCTTAATCCGAGTTACGGTTTAGGATTTATGGCCCTCCGATCGTCACTATGTCCATTTAACGTTGTGCTGAAAATTCTGACCTACTCGCACTTAGACCATCGCCACGGTCAAAAGAAGACGAGTTTGCTTCTGTAATTTTTAGAAAAACTAAAGGACTCATATACGGAGCCATGTCCACTGGTCTTACCTTATTTCAGTAGGTATAGAGGCCGTGTTGACTGACCGAACTCAGCCTTTGTTTTAAACTCTTTTCATGAACGAAACTTACTTTACACCTTTTGTTTGATGATGAATAATGATGACATTTAAGACCTTATTTACATACTTTTAAACCTATTTGGATGATTTACTGACTTAGTACTATTTGACTTAGGTTGAGGACTTCCCGGACCTACACACTTGCTTATTTCCCGAGTCATACTTTACCGCTACTTTATCATTGTGAGTTATAGCATTCCCTTTTTACTTTAACTTATTTTGGGAACTGAGAATACATGCGGATTTTATGTTTTACATACTAGGAACGAGTACTTAAACTTATATATGTGTGGGTTATATAACGGCAGAAATATTCCCTTTAGCTCGGTAACGTTTAGTCATTGGTTTTTGAACCGGTGAACGCGAATCTTAGATATGGATCCATAGGGTTTGACATCCCCACTCGGGCTAGTAGAGCTAGCATTTAACGAGTGTTTCGTAAACATACACACTTGCCAAGTGTACTTTCAGGGGGTATAAACGTTAAGTTAGTTACCAAGTGCCCACGGTTAACATATACTTTATCATACTGTTTTGAAACGCTCTTTGTAGCACTGAAATCTCGTGGCCTACCTTACATACTGTTATACTTAAACTATAGATCACTAACCTTTGTATTGACGTTTTTAAGCATGTTTTTCTCAGGTGCTTAAGGTTGCTTCCGCTGTGTACTAGTCTTGCTGTAGACACCCGCTGCTCTAGAGATGTCAACTGCATGAAACACTTTATTTTGCATTCAAACTTTAATACCTTTGAACTATGTTTTGTAACGACCTAAGGGCCACATACATTTATTCATGCTTGCTATTCGTAGAAGCATACTGTTGGTGTAAAACAATTGATGTCGGTTATGACGTCATCATTTTATCGTGAATGCAACTTCTTTTGAAACAGCATATAGTACTTAACCTTGTAATGATCCTGTTATTGATGATTCGTACATGATGGTTTTGTACGGGGCATCACACATTCTCTCTTTGTTTCATTGTTTGTTTAATACTGAGACAATCTTTTGTCAAATGTGGTCCTCCACACTGCTCACAACTAATTCGAATTGAGTGAATATCTTTAGTCATCTTTTCCATTCGTCTCTCGACAGCATCTATCTTTGCGGAAATGGAATCAAAGTCATGGCTAGAATCGGCTCTAGCTGCTTTAGATGATCTAACGATATCTTTTTCTTGGTGCCACTCATGTGAATGGGAAGCAGTGTTATCAATAATTTTATAAGCTTCAGTTGCGGTTTTCTTCATAATGGAACCACCAGCTGCTATATCGATGTCTTTGCGTGTAGTAATATCGCATCCTTGGTAGAATATTTGTACTATTTGGTAAGTGTCTAAACCATGTTGCGGACATCCTCTTAACAACTTTCCAAATCTTGTCCACGCCTCATATAGAGTTTCATTTGGCTTTTGTGTGAACGTAACAATTTCTCCTTGAAGTCTCACGGCTTTAGATGCCGAAAAGAATTGTTTAAGAAATTTTTCAACTAAGACATCCCATGTATCAATCGCCCCTTCAGGTAACGATTCTAACCAATCTTTGGCTTCTCCCTTTAAAGTTCAGGGAAATAACATGAGATAGATCTGTTCATCCTCTACTTCTCTTATTTTGAATAGAGTACAGATCCTATTAAAGGTTCGAAGATGTTCATTTGGATCTTCCTTCGGCGCACCACTAAATTGGCATTGATTAGTTACCATGTGTAGTATTTGTCTTTTGATTTCATAATCTGGCGCATTAATGTCTGGTTGAGTAATGGCATGACCTTGGCCAGTGCATTTAGCTCTCATTCGGTCTTCCATACTTAGAGGTTCCAGATTTTTCATAATTGAATTTGTTGAATCTGAATCACTAGAGGATTCTGACTTAATGGTTTCTTCCTTGACAATCTCTGGATGAGTAATTTGTGGTTCAGGAGGAATGATTAGTGGTTCAGGATCTCTGAATTGTCCTTGAATATCCTCCGGATTCTCAATTGTGAGGTCGGGTTTAAAAAATGGATTATCGGAAATTTGCATTGGAGTACTTGGTCGACTGGATGAGATTCTAAAAAAAAATCAACGGCGACAATGTTGGCTAGATGTCTTGATCGAGAACAGGTGGTGAACGTATGAAAGGTGGTGAACGTTTTGCTCAGTGCATTCACTGAATATCCTATTAGTTATAAAAATAAAAATTATATAAGTTATCAAATTAATAGACTTTTCTGATTCTGCCCACATTTCGAATAGCCAATAGATGCAGCAGATAGCTAGGACCCTTTAAATCGGAAGCCCACAACTCGCCACTAACAAATCCAACTATTACTATGAACCAGAAAATTTTGGATGTCTATCAATTTATCCGCTTAAAATAATTTTTCGTTTTGAAATTTTAGAGAAGAAATAGAAAATTCTATGTCCTAAAAAATTAGAGCATCGAGAAATAAGAAAGAAAAAGAGCACGTCGAAAAAACATCGAAAAATAAAAGGTCAAAAAATAAGCGTCGAAAAATAAGAAAATTGCAGCGTCGAAACTTAAAAGTCTAAAAACTAAATATTAAAAGCTGCGTCTTAAAGGAAATAAAACTTAAAGGAATTCTATATCCAAAATGGCAATAACTTAAAAAGTACTAAAATCTTAAAATGGCGTCGCAAAATTCTAAAGCACCTAAATCTTAGTCTAAAGAAAAAGCACTTAAGGGATTTTACGGAAAAGCTTAAAAATCTAGAAATAAAAGTTACTACGGCAAAATAATAGTCTTACAACTAATTACGAACGATAAATTACAAATTACGGATTAACGATAAAAATATACAAAATGTAAAAATAAGCTTAAAGTTATAAAAATACAATTTTTATTAAAATATTATTTTTATATTATTTATATAAAAGTATTAGTTTTATATATTTAATTAAACTTAATAAAACTAATTAAAACTAAAAATAAAACTAAATTAAACTAATTATTATTTTAATTAACCCTAATTCTAATTAATTAATAATAATAATTAATAAAAACCTAACCCTAATCGTACAGACTAGGAAACTGACCTGTCTTTTCACTTCATGTGACCACATGAAGGTTCTTTGGTATTTCCATGCGATCGCATGGACTCTGGATCCAGGCCAGTTCTTGGGCTGCTACAGTACAGCCCGATTACTTTTAATTATTTTTTTTTCTGATATTTTATAAAATAACTTAAATAAAACTAAAAAAAATAATTTACTTATTAGTTTTATAATTCTAAATATAAACTTTTTAAATACTTAAAAATATAGCAATATATTTTTCTTTTCTTTTTGTTTTTATATATAAAACGTATTTTTACAAAAATAAATTAAACTTAATTTATATATATATATATATATATATATATATATATATATATATATATATATATATATATATATATATATATATATATATATATATAGCGTTTCGCTTTCGGCGTTTGTTGAAGTTCCCCGGCAGCGGCGCCAAAAATACTTGATGTTAAAGCAGAGGGGTACGAAATAGTTATATTTTTATTTTGAAATACTATTAAATACGATACAATTTCACACAAGTTATTTATTTATTTATAGAGTGGATATACCTAAACCTTGCTACAACACTATAGGCAGTGTACCTAATTGTACAGTAGTGTAGTTTTTAGTAAGTCTGGTTCGTTCTGCAGGGAGCTAGCCAAGTTTAACGCTATATTTTTAAAAACTATATTTGTATATATATATATATATATATATATATATATATATATATATATATATATAAGTATTATTATTATTATTATTATTATTATTATTATTATTATAAAAGGGGTTTTTACCGTTTAATGGCCGGTTTGTCGATTTTATGTCTTAAGTCACAATTAAAACCTAATGTAAAATATTAAAAATAAATATAACTTAATTTAAAGCGTAAAGTAAATGACGATAATAAAAGTGCGATAATTTAAAGTGCGATAAATAAAATGACGATAAATAAAATTGCGATAATTAAAAAGTACGATAATTAAAAGTGCGATAAGATATAAAATAAAGGAATTATGCTTATTTAAACTTCCGTAATCATGATGTTCGACGTGTTGATTTTAGTTTATTACCATGGGTTAATTGTCCTTTGTCCTGGATTATTCGATATGTCCATACGGTTTTGTCCATAATAGTCCATCAGTCATAAATATAAAGTGCGAGAGTCTTCGTCAAATTATCCTTATACCCGAAGTCAAATATTCCAACTAATTGGGGATTCGAACTGTAACAAGGTCTTAATACTTTGTTTAATGAATACACCAGGTTATCGACTGCGTGTAATCCAAGGTTTTACTACTTTGTTAACAATTACACCAATTACCCTTGAATGTAATCCACCCCTGTTTTAATGAGTCCATTAACTATTAATCCATTCCCGTGTCCGGTAAAATGAACGATAATTCGTATTTATAGATATCCCGCCCACCGTACCCGATTAAGCGTATGTGGTTATATATAGATACGTCAAATTGTAACCTTTATATTAAATTAACGAGGTATCGTTTAGTTAATATAAAGCCCATTAATAGCCCATAGTCTAATTTCCACAAGTGTCGTTCTTTTGTCCAAACCCCAATTATGGTACAAAGCCCAATAACCCCGTCTTTAATATTTAGCCCAACATCACGATTACTTCGGCTTAAATAAGCATAATAATAACTTAGCTACGAGACATTAATTTAAAAAGGTTGAACATAACTTACAATGAGTATTAATAGCGTAGTGTTACACGGACAGAATTTCAACTTACACCCTTAAAACATTCGCTGACATAACCTTATTATTATTAATCTTAAATTAAAATTAAAATTATAAATATAAATATATATATATATATATATATATATATATATATATATATATATATATATATATATATATATATATATATATATATATATATATATATATTTGTGAGAGAGAGATTGATGAAGGAGTAATAAACTCGGCCAGAATTCGTGCAATTTATAGAATGTGAACTGCTACAGTGATCCATGCGATCGCATGGCTTTTGTGCTTCCTGGCCATGCGATCGCATGGCCCCCTGGGACAGCTCACATTCGCTTGTTTTCTTGTTGCCGACGGTTTTATTAAATATATATAATATATATATAATTTTAAGAATTATTTATATATTATATTATATTTATGTGCATAGTTGACTTGTAATTTTTTTCTCCGTTGCGTCGCGCGTTGATAGTTGGTTCATGTCCCGGTTCCGGATTTTCGAATGTCCTTGCGTACTATTTAATATCTTGTACTTTGCGTTTTGCGGCTTATACTCTTGTAACTTTTAGACGTTTCTCATCAATAAATTGAACCACTTTGATTGTTCTTTGTACTTTTTAGCTTTTTGGTTTGTACTTTTTAGCTTTTGTCTTCACCTTTTATTATTTAAACGAATATCACTTGTAAATAGAACAATTGCAACCAAAAGCTTGTCTTTCTTGAAGGATAATGCTATGAAATATATGTTCGTTTTTAGCATTATCAGATATTTTTAATTGCTTTTACATAACGCATTCTTAATTATTGGGGGTAGGCCTATCGGGAGTAACGTCCCTGATACATTTGACCAAGTCATTGTATTACTTAATAATGATTCAAACCGACAAGGATAGTACAACTTATCATGGGGCAAACTTTGAAACTGTTTAGTCTAAATATCACAAACTTGGCATTACTTTTAGATCCATGAGAGATCTACTCTTATAAATAAAAATCTTGTGGTCTAAACAACGGTCAACTATTTTGTTAAACCTATGAACTTCACTCAACCTTTTTGGTTGACACTTTAGCATGTTTTGTCTCAGGTTACGATTGATCAGATTACTCTTATCTATGTGATGCTACTTGGACTCTAGGGCTTGAAGAAAGAGTCACATTTATTATTTATGCATTTATTTACATTCTTGTAATTTCAATTCTTGTAACGACATTCTATTTTCCGCTGCGTACTCAATAAAGTTTGTTTTTATCATATAGTGTCGTTCTCATTATATAATATGTTGGTATTTTTGATATTAATGTCACATTCACCCAGGCCCTAATTGGGGGTGTGACAGTATCAGCGCATGGTCTAAGGGATTTAGGCGACTTGAGATAGGTGCCTAGACTTAGACTTTATTGTGTATGCGCTTTATGCGGGACTTGTAGGAGACGGGTCGGACCGGGATTTGGTTAGTGCCTAGGTTTATGAGAACTAACCTTGCGCTAATTATTTTGTGTTGTATTGCAATCATCAAAGCGAGATAGACGTTGTACTAGCAAGTTAATGCGACGTGCTGACCTAACAATGACTAGCTACCATTGTTACGGGTTCAAATCGTGTTAAACAAGCGATGTACGACGATTGTTGAGAAAGATGGGGTGGTGAGGTGTATTTGTTTATATGTGTCATGTAGCGACCCCGACAAATCGTCAAGTGACGGCGTCGTCTACGTATGGTCCCATTACATGGTTATAAGTATTTATAACAAAGTTTGACCGAAAATATGTCGCATACATTTCATAAAGGATGTTTCAATGTTTACAAAAGTAATTTCCATAACAAGTACATAACAATGTTTAAAGTTTGTATGAAACACGTGCGACACGATTAAAAGTAGTCAAAAAGACGCTCCACGTATGCAAGTATACTCGACATCCAATGCAAGTATCAAAAAGTATGGGCGGAAGCATATATCATCTAAGTTCAAGGACCTGAGAAAAACATAGAGAATCTGTCAACGGAAACGTTGGTGAAATCATAGGTTTAAATAAGTAAATGAGTAAAAGCAAGCTGAACCACAAGAGTTGCAATATTGATAAAGTCATAGTACATTCTAAAAGTTAATATTCACGAGCACCCAATTATCAAAGCTTAACATTCCGTCCGTTGAATACCCCGTAAATTAGTGCTAGAACAACACTGTTTCCCGAAAATATATTTCATCCGTAGACGGTAGCGAACCGTCAAAGATGAGGGTTGTCAACCCATATGGCCATATAACATAAGTTCTCGCTTACACCATCTGATGTAACTAATGATAATCGGATTGAGGATTTTCATTCTAAACTCGTATGTAGAATGTTTGTTTTCCCGTTCTTGTGTTCACTTAGTTCAAAAGAATCGTTTATGTTTTCTCATCCCAAAAGTAAGTTTAAAAGAGTAAAAGTGGGACTATGATCTCACCTTGTATGCACGAACCAAAGAGTACTTCGACAAGTAACGTGTGCTAAGAACAATGCTAGTCTTGACCTAAACAAATAGGTTGTATCAATAACGATAGTCACGAAGGGTCAAAGATGTTCAATTAGTCCTATGGCTCAATACGACTCGATTATGTAGCATGTGCAATCAAATTGTCAAGTTTCATGCAAGGTACAAGTATATAAACAAGTTAGGAGGGTTGCATAATCATTTGGTTAAGTTTGACAAAAAGTCAAACTTTGGTCGGTCAAAGTCAACAAAAAGTCAACACGTTCGGGTCGGGTCTCGGACAAATTTTCTATGCTAGTTATTCATATATAAGCATTTTAAAACAAGTTACATGTAAATTGGAGGTCTAGAACATGCCAAACATTTTTCGTCAAAAGGTCAAGCAAACAGCCAGTTTTAGGCAAACGGGACGGCGTCCTGAGAAGCTAGACGGCGTCCAGGTTTTAAGGTTGGGACGGCGTCCCGAGAAGCTAGACGGCGTCCCGGTTTTAAGGTTGGGACGGCGTCCCCAGTATCTGGACGGCGTCCTGATCGGTTTCCAGGCCCTGTTTGCTGTATTTCCTAAGTGCACGAACCAAAACACAAACCAACACATTTCATGACCCGCAAACAATCAAGATATGTATCTTATATCATCGGAAAGGTAATTTGACAAGGAACATAACTAAGCACTTTTCATTAATCAAAATTCCACTTACAACTACCAAAAACCGCCATCAATGTTCCTCATTCAATGCATACAAGTCATAAATGCCATTTAATGATTCGGTAACCAAATTACATGAACAATATGCCGTTTCGAAGGTAATTAAGCATACAACACAACCTAACACTTACAACTAACATTCCATGTCATTCAAATCATTAAAAGTCCATTTTAAGTTCATGAAACCTTAACCTAAATTCACCAAATTTCATAATCAAGTTTAGGAGGTTTCATTAATCTAACTATACATCATAATGAAGCTAGTAACACTAGAAACACAATTAAAACATGCACTTTAACAATCTAACAATATTTGATCATCCAAAATCAAGGATTTAGCAAGTAATTTTCATATTGAACTAGTTACATCAAAAACAACGAATCGAGCATACAAATTTCATACACGACATCACAATGAGCCATAGACGCTAATTAACAACTTTATAAGTCAAGAACACGAATTTAAAGAAATCTAGTGTTTTAGAAATGTTACCCAAATGAGATGAAGTTGGTACCAAAACGAAGAGGAAGTTGTAAGGAGCTCAAATATGTAATTTGTTTCGCAAAATACCCGCTAGATCATAAATGGATGATGAATCTTTGTGTTTGGAGTTAGAGAGAAAATGGAGGAAGTAATAAAATGGAGGAGGTGATAATGAAAGGGTGGAAAGGGTTTGACCCTTTGACCTAGTCAAAGGTTTGAACCTTTGGCAAGTTTGGTCCCTCAACTTTAAACCGGGTGCGGGAATTACCTAAACGAGATAATTCAACGCATTTTAACGGGATGTGTTATAAACATATAACGGAACTTAAATAGTTAAACGGAAAAGTGAACGGAAAAAGGCGGGATGTTACATTACCTACACCTTAAAAGAAATTTCGTCCCGAAATTTAGGTAGGCGTAGTAGTCGTTGTTTCTTCCTCGGAATCTGACGTTTCCGGGACCGGGAATAGATGAGGGTGTTTCTTTCGCATTTGATCTTCTCTTTCCCAAGTAAACTCGGGTCCCCTTTTGGCGTTCCATCGGACCTTAACAATCGGGATCCGGCTTTGTTTTAATTCCTTCTCGACGTAGTCCACAATTTCAACCGGTTCCTCCACAAAATGGAGTTTGTCATTAATAGTAAGTTCCTCGAGAGGGACGACGATATCGGGCTCGGCGAGACACTTCTTCAAGTTAGATACATGAAAAGTAGGATGGACGGAGCTTAGTTGAGGCGGAAGGTTTAAACGATAAGCAACGGTTCCGATACGCTCTAAGATTTCGAAAGGACCAACGTACCGCGGGTTTAGTTTCCCACGTTTCCCAAAACGGATGACACCTTTCCAAGGTGCGACTTTTAACATGACGCGGTCACCGACTTGAAATTCGAGGTCTTTGCATCTTTTGTCGGTATAGCATTTTTGACGACTCCGGGCCGTCCGAAGCCTATCTCGGATTTGAAGAATCTTTTCGGTTGTTTCGTGAATGAGTTCGGGCCCGGAAATTTGCACGTCACCCACTTCGGCCCAACAAAGAGGAGAGCGACATTTTCGACCATATAACGCTTCAAAAGGTGCGGCCTTAATACTCGCGTGATAACTATTATTGTAAGAGAATTCGGCGAGAGGTAAGTGATTGTCCCAAGCTTTTCCAAAATCAACAACGCAGGCTCGTAACATATCCTCTAAGGTTTGTATTGTACGTTCACTTTGTCCATCGGTTTGGGGATGATATGCGGTGCTCATGTCCAAACGCGTTCCCAACGCTTCTTGTAACGTACGCCAAAATCTAGAAACGAAACGGCCATCTCGGTCGGAGATAATCGATAACGGTACTCCGTGTCGGGCTACAATCTCTTTAATGTAAAGTCGTGCAAGTTTCTCCATTTTGTCGGTTTCTTTCATGGCGAGAAAGTGCGCGGATTTGGTGAGACGGTCAACAATGACCCAAATTGTATCATAACCGCCCGACGTTTTCGGTAGTTTGGTGATAAAATCCATCGTGATCCTTTCCCACTTCCATTGCGGAATTTCGGGTTGTTGAAGTAACCCGGACGGTCTTTGGTGTTCGGCTTTGACTTTAGCGCACGTCAAACAATTGGCGACGTATCTAGCAACCTCCTTTTTGATGTTCGGCCACCAATATTGTTCTTTAAGGTCATGGTACATCTTATTGGCGCCGGGATGAATCGAGTATCGCGATTTGTGGGCTTCGTCTAGGATGAGGTTTCGTAGATCGCCATATCTAGGCACCCAAATTTTTCCGACGTAATATCGAAGTCCGGTCTCCTTAACTTCGAATCGGGAAACGAGAATGTTTAAAAGTTCGCGTGCGATGTTGTTGTCCTTAAGAGCTTCATCTTGGGCTACCCGAATTTGGCTATTAAGGTTGGAGTGGATGGTGATATTCAAAGCTCGGACACGAAGAGGCACCGCTCTTTCCTTTCGACTTAAGGCATCGGCCACTACATTTGCCTTCCCGGGGTGGTAACGAAGCTCGCAATTATAATCGTTCAAGGTCTCAATCCACCTTCGTTGTCTCATGTTTAGTTGCTTTTGATCGAAGATATGTTGGAGACTTTTGTGATCGGTAAAGATAGTACTCTTGGTACCAAGAAGATGATGTCTCCATAACTTAAGTGCAAAGATGACGGCACCGAGTTCAAGATCATGTGTCGTGTAGTTTCGTTCGTGGACTTTGAGTCGTCGAGAGGCATAAGCAATGACTTTCTTTCGTTGCATTAATACGCATCCATAACCGTTTTTCGAGGCATCACAATATACAACAAAATCATCATTGCCTTTGGGAAGTGACAAGATAGGAGCGGTGGTTAGCTTAGTTTTCAAGATTTGAAAAGCGGTTTCTTGTTCGGATGTCCAAAAGAATTTTTGTTCCTTGTGAGTTAACGCGGTTAAAGGACGAGCGATTAGGGAGAAATCCTTGATGAATTTACGATAGTATCCGGCGAGACCCAAGAATTGACGAATTTGAGTAGGAGTAGTAGGAGTCTCCCATTTACTAATGGCTTCGATTTTTGCGGGATCGACTTTAATGCCTTGATCACTTACAACATGACCAAGAAATTGAACTTCCTTTAACCAAAATTCACACTTGGAGAACTTGGCATATAGTTGCTCTTTTCTCAAGAGCTCGAGCACGAGTCGGAGATGTTCTTTGTGTTCCTCTTCGTTTTTAGAATAGATCAAAATATCATCGATGAACACGATAACGAATTTGTCGAGGTAAGGTTTGCACACGCGGTTCATGAGATCCATGAACACCGCCGGTGCGTTAGTGAGACCGAAAGGCATGACAAGGAATTCATAACTACCATAACGAGTCCGGAAAGCGGTTTTGGAGACATCTTCCCCCTTAACCCTTAGTTGATGATAACCCGAACGGAGATCGATTTTTGAGTATACACGAGAACCTTGTAGTTGATCAAAAAGGTCATCAATGCGAGGAAGAGGATATCGGTTCTTAACCGTCAATTTGTTTAGTTCACGATAATCAATGCACATTCGTAGGGATCCGTCTTTCTTCTTGACGAACAAAATCGGAGCGCCCCATGGTGAATGGCTAGGTTGAATGAAACCACGGTCAAGTAACTCTTGGATTTGACTTTGTAATTCTTGCAATTCGGATGGAGCGAGTCTATATGGTGCACGCGCTACGTGTGCGGCTCCTGGAATAAGATCGATTTGAAATTCAACCGGTCGATGAGGTGGAAGACCCGGTAATTCGTCGGGAAATACATCGGAAAAGTCACTAACAATTGGCACACCTTCGATGCGCTTTTCGTCGGCCTCGACTTTCTTAACGTGAGCAAGAATCGCGAAACAACCCTTGCGAAGTAGCTTTCGAACTTTAAGGCACGAAACGAGATTGAGTCCGGTGCAATTTTTGTCGCCATAGACAATCAATGGTTCACCATTCTCGATAGCAATTCGGATTGCGTGAAGATCGCAAAGAATGTGAGATTTATTTTTGACCATCCAATTCATACCGATTATTACATCAAAACTCCCTAATTCCATGGGTATCAAGTCAATTTCAAATTCCTTACCCAAAATGTTCAAAGTACACCCCCGGTAATATGTGTCGGCACTTAAGAGTTTTCCGTCGGCCACTTCGATGGAATAAGTAGTATCTAAAGGATGTGGTGGAGTGCAAAGGGTAGGAGCCAAAGTCTTGGACACAAAACATTTATCGGCACCCGAATCGAATAAGCAAGTAACATAAGAGTTGTTGAGAAGAAACGTACCCGTGACTAGTTCATTGTCATCTCGGGCTTCCTCGGTGTTGATGTTAAAGGCTCGGCCTCGGTTGTTGGGGTTGGCTTTCTTTTTCGGGCATTCGTTCTTATAATGGCCCGTTTGGCCACATTCGTAACAAGTGACCGTTTTTGGAGGATTGGGCCCCTTTCGAGCAACGGGGGCGGCGCTTGTGCAATTGTTGGCCCTATGACCAACACCTTGGCAACGGTGACAAACTAGTTTGTTACATTCGCCGTGATGATGCTTGTGGCATTTGTTGCAAAAAGGTAAGTTTCTGACATAACCCTTCTTGCCGTCGTTGTTGAAAGGCTTTTTGGTGAAGGTGTTGTTGTAGTAGGTTGATGGAGTGGCTTCCCATTTCCTTTTGTTGCCACCCGACTTGTCCTCGGCCTTAGGAGCCGGCACTACGACTTCGTCAACCGTTTCAATTAGTTGGCGAGCCATGTTCATAGCGGCTTGATGAGTAGTGGGTTTGGATGACATCACCCCTTGTTTGATGCTTTTTGGAAGACCGAGCATGTAGAGCTCAATCCTTTGAGATTCGGGGTTAACCAGATTAGGACACATCAAGGATAGTTCGGCGAAGCGTTGATTATAAGCTTTAAGATCGTTTCCGACCGCTTTCAAAGCTCTTAGTTCTTCCTCAAGCTTTCGGGTTTCTTCGCGCGGAAAATATTCAACAATCATCTTTTCCTTTAGATCGGCCCAAGAGAGTGCATGAGCTTCATCGGTACCCACCGATTGAACATAGGTGTTCCACCATGTTAGCGCAATTCCGGAGAAAGTGTGGGTGGAGTATTTGACCTTGTCTTGATCCCGACAACCGCTTATGCTAAAGACGGCCTCGGTTTGTTCAAACCAACGAGTAAGCACAACCGGTCCCCCGGTTCCATCATAAGTGTGAGGTTTGCACCCCATGAAAGCTTTGTAGGAGCATCCCTCGTTTGAGTTACCGGCCCCATTGTTGTTGTTGTTGTTGTGGTTGTTGTTATTGTTATTGTTGTTGGAAGAGTGACCGGCCATGGCCGCATCTACGGCGGTAGCTATCATCCGTTCGAGAGCTTGTTCGGGAGTTTCATTGCGGCGTACACGACGAGGAGCCATTGTTCCTTCAAAACAAAAGAATAC
Source organism: Rutidosis leptorrhynchoides (assembly GCF_046630445.1). Lineage (NCBI taxonomy): Eukaryota > Viridiplantae > Streptophyta > Magnoliopsida > Asterales > Asteraceae > Rutidosis > Rutidosis leptorrhynchoides. The sequence goes on from NC_092333.1 coordinate 29,566,416, forward strand.
CGTTGGTTAGTATTCTAAATAATACTAACCGTGATATGGGATAAAGATAGAGAGAAAATTATCCTTGACCCGCCTTAAATTCTTTATGTCATAATGTCGGTATGTTCATATGAGTCACCGTAATATAATTTCCGGGAATTATATTACCCTAATTCATATGTGCATTCGACATTACATCATATAGTCAAGGTGGCGTGTCAATTAAATTATATAACGCAAGATTTAGATAGAATAAGAGTAGATATGAGTAGAAGAGTCAGAGTATAAATGCACAATTTGTCAGGTAATTCCTATGTCAAGTCTATATGCCGGTTGTAGTCTAGACTCACCAATGTACCCTATGACTCGGGGTTGACACCAATGAACTCTAAATCCCTACAACCTAAGCTCTGATACCACTTGTAGCGACCCCGACAAATCGTCAAGTGACGGCGTCGTCTACGTATGGTCCCATTACATGGTTATAAGTATTTATAACAAAGTTTGACCGAAAATATGTCGCATACATTTCATAAAGGATGTTTCAATGTTTACAAAAGTAATTTCCATAACAAGTACATAACAATGTTTAAAGTTTGTATGAAACACGTGCGACACGATTAAAAGTAGTCAAAAAGACGCTCCACGTATGCAAGTATACTCGACATCCAATGCAAGTATCAAAAAGTATGGGCGGAAGCATATATCATCTAAGTTCAAGGACCTGAGAAAAACATAGAGAATCTGTCAACGGAAACGTTGGTGAAATCATAGGTTTAAATAAGTAAATGAGTAAAAGCAAGCTGAACCACAAGAGTTGCAATATTGATAAAGTCATAGTACATTCTAAAAGTTAATATTCACGATCACCCAATTATCAAAGCTTAACATTCCGTCCGTTGAATACCCCGTAAATTAGTGCTAGAACAACACTGTTTCCCGAAAATATATTTCATCCGTAGACGGTAGCGAACCGTCAAAGATGAGGGTTGTCAACCCATATGGCCATATAACATAAGTTCTCGCTTACACCATCTGATGTAACTAATGATAATCGGATTGAGGATTTTCGTTCTAAACTCGTATGTAGAATGTTTGTTTTCCCGTTCTTGTGTTCACTTAGTTCAAAAGAATCGTTTATGTTTTCTCATCCCAAAAGTAAGTTTAAAAGAGTAAAAGTGGGACTATGATCTCACCTTGTATGCACGAACCAAAGAGTACTTCGACAAGTAATGTGTGCTAAGAACAATGCTAGTCTTGACCTAAACAAATAGGTTGTATCAATAACGATAGTCACGAAGGGTCAAAGATGTTCAATTAGTCATATGGCTCAATACGACTCGATTATGTAGCATGTGCAATCAAATTGTCAAGTTTCATGCAAGGTACAAGTATATAAACAAGTTAGGAGGGTTGCATAATCATTTGGTTAAGTTTGACAAAAAGTCAAACTTTGGTCGGTCAAAGTCAACAAAAAGTCAACACGTTCGGGTCGGGTCTCGGACAAATTTTCTATGCTAGTTATTCATATATAAGCATTTTAAAACAAGTTACATGTAAATTGGAGGTCTAGAACATGCCAAACATTTTTCGTCAAAAGGTCAAGCAAACAGCCAGTTTTAGGCAAACGGGACGGCGTCCTGAGAAGCTAGACGGCGTCCAGGTTTTAAGGTTGGGACGGCGTCCCGAGAAGCTAGACGGCGTCCCGGTTTTAAGGTTGGGACGGCGTCCCCAGTATCTGGACGGCGTCCTGATCGGTTTCCAGGCCCTGTTTGCTGTATTTCCTAAGTGCACGAACCAAAACACAAACCAACACATTTCATGACCCGCAAACAATCAAGATATGTATCTTATATCATCGGAAAGGTAATTTGACAAGGAACATAACTAAGCACTTTTCATTAATCAAAATTCCACTTACAACTACCAAAAACCGCCATCAATGTTCCCCATTCAATGCATACAAGTCATAAATGCCATTTAATGATTCGGTAACCAAATTACATGAACAATATGCCGTTTCGAAGGTAATTAAGCATACAACACAACCTAACACTTACAACTAACATTCCATGTCATTCAAATCATTAAAAGTCCATTTTAAGTTCATGAAACCTTAACCTAAATTCACCAAATTTCATAATCAAGTTTAGGAGGTTTCATTAATCTAACTATACATCATAATGAAGCTAGTAACACTAGAAACACAATTAAAACATGCACTTTAACAATCTAACAATATTTGATCATCCAAAATCAAGGATTTAGCAAGTAATTTTCATATTGAACTAGTTACACCAAAAACAACGAATCGAGCATACAAATTTCATACACGACATCACAATGAGCCATAGACGCTAATTAACAACTTTATAAGTCAAGAACACGAATTTAAAGAAATCTAGTGTTTTAGAAATGTTACCCAAATGAGATGAAGTTGGTACCAAAACGAAGAGGAAGTTGTAAGGAGCTCAAATATGTAATTTGTTTCGCAAAATACCCGCTAGATCATAAATGGATGATGAATCTTTGTGTTTGGAGTTAGAGAGAAAATGGAGGAAGTAATAAAATGGAGGAGGTGATAATGAAAGGGTGGAAAGGGTTTGACCCTTTGACCTAGTCAAAGGTTTGAACCTTTGGCAAGTTTGGTCCCTCAACTTTAAACCGGGTGCGGGAATTACCTAAACGAGATAATTCAACGCATTTTAACGGGATGTGTTATAAACATATAACGGAACTTAAATAGTTAAACGGAAAAGTGAACGGAAAAAGGCGGGATGTTACATGTCATGTCTTTTCGTTTCATGGTTTAACCTATTTCCGTTTTATAGAATGAAGATGAGAAGCAGACATGATACCAATGAAGGAGGTTCGAGCGAGGACTCCTAGTTTACGGCCAAGGTTGAGGCCATTTTGAAAAGGCATCACACGACCTTTCTAGAGGACGTTAGGAAGATGTTTCTAGATTCGATTGACGAGCAAGTAGTCAATCTAGTTAAGGAACAAGTGAAGGTTGTTCTTCACGAAGATAATGTTGGAAGGCGAGACTTCTACTATAAGAACTTCAAGGATTCTCAACCTCCCACCTTTGAAGGTGAACGGGACCCACTTAAGAGTTCCCGTTGGATCTCCGATATGGAGGGGGCTTTTCGTACTTGTGATTGCCCTCTCGATAAGAAGATAAGGTACGAGTGTAGTATGTTAAGGGGTGATGCCAAGTTGTGGTGGGACGCGAAAATCCAACTCTGTGGTGAAGAACAATGTATGGAATTCACTTGGGATGAATTCAAGACGGAATTTTTCAAATAGTACCGAACTTCGGTCGATCTTTCAAGGCTAATGTGTTGGGTGATTTGGTTAGGCGGAGATATATATAAGACTCGCCAAAAACTGACTCCCGGGGCTCAAGTTATGACCCGATGAACTTTTAATTAACACTTATGGTTATAAATTAGAACTTAAGATATAAAATAATGATTTTCATTATTAATAAATTACTTAGGATATAAAAATTAATTATTTTAATTTAAGACTTATGATATATATATATATATATATATATATATATATATATATATATATATATATATATATATATATATATATATTATTATATCATTTAGTAATTACTTATGATTTAATTAAACATTTAATTAAACTTATGATTAATAATACTTTTATTATTAATGAGAAATACTTATGGTAAGTATTAAAATTATGTTATGAAATTATTATAATAAGACTTATAATAAGGATTAATTAATTATTTAATTATTATAAGGCTTAGTTATTAATTAATTATAATTTAGTTATTAAATACTTATGATTTAATGATTATAATTAGAAACTTATGATATGATTAATAATTCATTATTAATTAATAATACTTATGATATGATTAAAATTTATTATTAATTAATAATACTTATATTATGACTAATATTTAATTAATTAATTAAATACTTATGTTATATTAATTATATCATTTAACTTGTGTTAACTTTAATAATTTATTTTAATTTAATTAAACTTATGTTATGACATAATTATACATATATGACTTTAAATAACATTATAACTTATATTATTAATATAACTTATACTTTAAAATTAATGTTGACTATGTTTGACCAAGGTTGACTTTTGAGTTGACTTTCAGTTGACTTTGACTATCAGTTGACTTTTGTTGACTTTCTAATTAAAGAAACCTTCCTAAGTTATAAACTTTCTAAAAATAGAAACTTTCCTAAAATAGAAACTTTCCTTAAAATAGAAACTTTCCAAAAATGAAAACCTGCTAAAAATAGAAACTTTCTAAAAATAGAAAGTACGTGTCCTTACGCTGTTTTGATCAAACCGAAGCATACTGAGTGTTGTTCTATGTCTACTTGCAACAAGTACTATAGCTATCATACTAAGACTTGACCTAAGTTAGTTATTTATATCGACCTGCTTTATTTATAGGTCGGCGTTGTGATCATTCTTGATTACTTTACTTCGTTTGCTGTTCGCTTTTTGTGTGGTTACTTCATTTACTTTAAGGTGAGTTATAGTCCCATTATTCTATTTTATATCTTTTGGGATGAGAATACATGCATTTTATTTTTCATATTGGACACAAGTGAAAGTTAGTTTAAGTTATTCATTGTGAGTTGAACGAAAATATTCCCTAGTCTGGTAACTGTAATCACTGGTTTCTACTGGTGAACGCGAATCCTATGAATAGATCTCTCGGGTTTGACAACCCCATTTCGTGCTAGTCGCGCTAGCAATTTTTGAAGACGGAATGTATTAGTACTTCGTAATTATTTGAAGATACACCTGTTCAGTGTATATTGTGTTTGGTAAGGGTGGAATTGGTTAAGTGGTTACCAGGTGGCTCACGGGTTAATGGAATAATATTTTATATGTTTTCTAGCATATAATTTTTGTGGTCCAAAATAAGGCTTTATGTTTTCAAACATAAATTTTTACGGTTTAAATTAAATATTGTTTGCAATATTAAACCTATAATTCACTCAACATTTTTGTTGACAGTTACTCGCATGTTTTATTCTCAGGTTCATGATTGATTGCTTCCGCTGTGCTTAGAGAGTCTGCATATTTATGATGGCAGCTTTTGTTAAACATTAACTTGCATTCAATTTTGATACATTAAATTGTGGGTGTTTGTGGGCTTTGTTTTGGTCAACTTTTGATTAAGTATTTATGTATGGTTTTTCTAAACTTACATATTTTGGTAGGTTTCCTTTATAGGAAATCATTTTTAAATAAAGAATGCAAGGTTATTTATTAAATTCATTTAGAGTTGTGATCAAGCTGTGGGACCAAGATAACGATGGTCGTTAAGTGTACTTTGACTGGTCGTTAAAAATATAATCACGCGTTGCCACGCGTGGGGATGGAGCTGCGAGATGCCGATTTGATAATGCTCCAGTACCTACGCGACGAATGACGTAAGTGGTAAACGCAAGTTTCCCACAGAAATCGCCTTCAGATACAACATGAAGTAGTCGGTTGGCGGATTGTGTGCACGTTGTTCGTCCGTGGTGACCATTATACGCCATCCGGTAAGCGGTGGATAATCGGCGATGTACTCCTCTAACAGGTCGGTGATAACGTTGCTATACTCCTGCTCTACGTCAGCCTTCGACATGAATACACTGACCTTTTGAATCAAAGAAAAATGGTACGCAAATAGAGAATGCAAGACACGGGAAGCTAACAACAGAAGAATTGAATATTAACTTGTATGCGGAAGGGGTAAGTAAAAATGAGAGGGTTAAAGCCCCTATTTATAGGATATGCATTTAGTGGGCCTCAGAATTGGGCTTTCATCTTGGACGTCCACGTGTCTTTTCACCATCAGTTCGTAGCCATTAGATTCGCGTCGTTCCACTTCTTACAGCTGTAACAATGATGGCGTGTACCTAGGGAACAACACGTTTGGCGGCTGATTGGACGTTTTCGGTATCAGAATCACTCATGATGTTATTTATACATTATATAATTCGATTTCCCATCATTTTTATAATACATAAGTACCATCATTTCGCATGCCGTATCGTTTATGATCCATTTACATTTTCGGGCTAAGTTTGGTCATGTACAAGTACAGTTTGTACCCAACCAAACTGGGGGGACTTAATGACGTACGTCACGCCATGCCTCGTCACGTGTCTAGTCACGTGTAATGCATGCCGTTCAGCACATGATCCTGTAGGGAACCTAATACTGTGTCACGTGAAACAACATAATGTCCAGCTAAATAGTCAGTTGTGTATTCAAGTAAACCCCACGCGACTGGTAGCGTGACGTACCAACGGGGTTGACTTAGTGTTGCTGAACTGGACTATAACCCTACATTTCAGGAACATGGAGAACGTGGAGTAGGTTGTAGGCATGGTTAGAAGGTTCTAGTGGCAGTTATGGATCGTGAGTGCTATTATAGTGGTTATTATGCATAACCGTCATTTATCAATCTATAAATAGCACTCACGGGCCTCATTTGAAGGCTAATCAATCAATCGACTAATCAACTTGCACACACTAATCTTCTTCTCAAGCTTACCTTGGAGGCTCGGAAAAAGACAAACAACACCACCGCATCCATATCCCATTTAACCGAAGGAACCCCTTCCAAAGGTTAAACTCCTCTTAATTCACTTGCACTCGAATCAGATATTTTTGGTTCGATCACACCGCTTCACTTCATTTTTTTAACCCTTTATTTCTGCCTAACCCTAAAAATTCATCCACATCTCTCATTTTTATCTTACCCTAGTATCCCTCATTTTTATCTTACAACCACCGTCCGTTCAACCGTCGTGCACCATCGTACACCTCCGCCGACTTATCTTCTCCATAAACTACCGAACGAACCCTATCTTTCTTCTCCAAACCGCCGCTCTCTGCATTGTTTTTCGGTCTACTACGCTCCGCCGCCGGTAGAGTTTAATATTTTTTTTAGATCCGTGTTTAGATCTCTTTTTTTGAAAAGATATATTTTTGCTTAGATCTGTGTTACACCTATATTATTGTTTAGATTTATGTTTTTGTCGTGTTTTAGATCTATGGTTTTTGATTTTTAGATCTAGTTGGTGGTGGTTGTGACTAACGGCGATTGGCGACGGCGATGACGCCGGAAATAGCCAGCGGTTTTACATTTAGATCTATATATCTGTTTAGTTCGTTGTGTATATTCCTAGATCCCTTTTTTTTTTAAAGATCTATTTTTGCTTAGATCTGTGTTACACATATATTTTTATGATTATTGATTTTTAGATCTAGTTGGTGTTACTGATTTTTAGATCTAGCTGGTGGTATTGTTTTTTTTTTTTTGTGTTATACAAAGAAATTGTAATTTTAATTGTAATTTGTAAAATTCGTACAAAAAAAAAAAAAACTACAGTAAAATGCTACAGTATAACAGTCTTTTTGGGGTATGTGGCGGCTCCTAGTCGGAGGTCATTGTCCACAATCAGTATATATAGTATAATAAATCATGTATATTGATTACCTTTTTTCATCCATTTCTATTTCTATCTATTATATAACTTAAAAGACACAATGCCACAATGACAATGGTTCGTATAAATAATTCAATTATATAACTTAAAAGATACAATGGTACGTATAAATAACTAGGATCATTTGTTACAGCCTTAAATACGATGTTGGGCATTCTAGGTGCAGAGATGTCCCGTCGATTCCATTTTTTCATATGAGCCCCGTTCAATTAAAAAGTTAGGCCTTTTGTATTCAAAAGTTTTAAATATATGTAAGAATAAGTTCAGTAATTACTAAAAAAATTAAGTTAAGTACCAACATCATTCATCAATAATATTTTTTCATAAGTACTACATATTGTTGGATTATAGATTTATAGGCCGCTTTGAATTATGGACTCAGTGCAAGCGCACATGTTGCACACTCTCAAATCCTACCCTGCTAGCGGACATTCACAACGCCTATTATGGGCTTGTCGTGGGATGTGAGACGAATTTCAGCAAGCATTACAATGGTATTTACTTGTTTGGCTCTGATTGGTGGATGATAATTAATTTATTTCTTTTTCTTATTTTTTCACTTTTTACTATTAATTATATTTTATCATATCTTCACTTCAGGGGGATAATTCTCACACACACTTTTTTGATCCTCACACACCAATTGAGTATTATTAAAAGAGTAAAAGGTTAAAATAGGTGTGTGAGGATAAAAAAATGTGTGTGAGAATCATCCCCCTTCAAGAACACTCTCTCAACATTACAATAAAAATCTCATTCTCACAACATTAGCACGTCACTAAGTTAGCACAATTTCCCCGCAACCACACATCAATCACAATACTCTCCAAACCATATATAATAATTGGTCTCAATAATGTTAGCACAACTGAAAAGTTATTTTTGGTGGGTTGGTCAATGGGCCATATTCCTTGCAAGATATACATGGTTGGTGGCAAAGTAGAAATAGAAACCCGGGCACTCGCAAATTACCATATTAACTATTAGACAAAAATGATAACTAATATCAGGAACATTTTCGTCTTTTCACCCCTCTCTCTTTTTTTCTTCCTTCATTTCTTTTAAATAACACCACAAACGCCCTTCACACTTTGTTCAAAATTTAAAATCGGCACCCCAAAACAGAGGGTTAAAGTGTCAAATCAAAATTTTCATAAAATATCTTAAATAAACTCCACTCAAATATTCAACGTGTAAATTTTTCCGACACCATCGTTAAACTCGAAATAATTTTATGAACACAACGTCACTAACTATACGCAAAACGGACACTTTTTAAAAAACGCTAAATATTTAGGGTACTTTTCATATACTTTGATTTTTGACTCGCAGGCTCCGTAACTAAACACAATAAAATGCATTAACAACCGAACCCCCGACGCAAAGCGAGAGTTCGACAACTAGTTGCAATACAAAGGGTGCATATTTGATGTAATCTATACATACATTCACTTACGAGTTACGATAGGGACCATTAATATTATTGTTGATAGATGGCTAGAGGTTGTCTTCATTTTACACCTAAAGGTTAATTTATGTGGCTAGAGGTTATCTTCCTTTACACCCTAAAGGTTAATTTATATGGTTAGTCATTATTATTATCTTTTTAATACATTAGAGATAGAGATTAGAGATTGCAAGTCACCAGGTAATGCTATAGTTGTATCTATATGTAGATGTAAATCGATTGGGTGATCAACGCCGGTTACATCAGCATTGATATCAATTTATTTATCTTCATCTAAATTCCATATTCTGTTTCTTTTAAATTCAAAATCATCTATCCATATCTATAGCAATGATATCCATTCGATATTAAGTTATTTTGGTAAAAGAACGTGTGAATATTGTGGTAGTAAAAGATTTAATACAACAACTATAAATTTTAAAATGACAAGCAGAATGTTATATTCTAAGGTCACTCCCTAGCGTGACTAAACTATCATCCTCTTAACTTGTCATATCATTGTCACATCAGTCTCAAAATCTTATAATTAACCCATAAAATCTTATAACTAACACCGCATATAATGACTAAAATCATCTTCCTCTTAACTGCTACGTCAGCAATTATTTTCTTTATTATTTATTTTAATTAACACAAAATAATTACTTTTTATATATATAAATTACCCATCAGACTACCAATATTTTTTGTATTTGTTACTTTTAAATGATGCATTAAAAGTGTTGTGCAACATGAACTAAAGCTTGTACATAATGCATTAAAGGGTGTTGTACATCATGAATTAAAATTTGTACAATAGGCTAAAGGGGTTTTTGTTGCACAAATTATTAGTAACTAGTTTTCGAACCCTCGCTTCGTGTCGGGGGGTTCGGTTTTCAATGTATTTTATTGCGTTTAGTTTGTAAAATTATTTCGTGGCTAACGATGATGACGTTGAAGCGCAACTCGAGTCGAACTAAAAGGTGTAACCCGTGAAAGATTTAAATGTTATTTTAAATTAACAATATATGTGCATCTCCGCGTTTCGCTATGGAATTGTCGACTTTTAAAAATTTAACGCAAAATCAACGTGTATGAAAAGTACCCCAAATATTTAGCTTTTTTTAAAAAGAATCCGTTTTACGTATAGTTTGTGACATTGTGTTCGTAAAATTATTTCGAGTTTAACGATGATTCCGGAAAAATTTAACTCGATGCGAGCGAGAAGATATGACATGTTGAATATTTGGGTGGAGTTTATTTAAGATAATTTTATGAAAATGTTGATTTGGCACTTAACCCCCTGTTTGGGGGGCCGGTTTTAATGTTTGAACAAAGTGTGGGGGGTTTTTTTGGCAAAGTGGAAGTTAAAAAAAAAAGAAGGCAAAATGACAAAAATACCCCTGATACTATTAATCATTTTTATCTAATAGTTAATATGGTAATATGAAACCCACATAATGTATTTAAATTAGTTTCATATGGCCACAAAAGAAACAAGTGGGACCAGGTGTGGACCAAATATGCTACTCCGTATAATCCATCGCCAAAATGATGGTGAAATCGTATAACTAGCACCCATAATGAATCGGTGCCTATAGAGTGTGTACCATTTGGTTTCAAACCGAATAAATCGAATATCGAATTCAAACCAAAAAAACCAAACTGAATTTTCTAAACGATTCGGATCGATCGAAACCGAAACCGAATTCGTAATTCGGTTTTTGATTTGGTTTTCGGTTTTGAAAGTTTTAAAAATTCGGTTAACCGAAAATCAAATTAAAAACCAAATTCAATGGAATAACATATTAAAACATATCTATAATTATAATATTTATATATTTATATTTGTATTTGATGTATTATTACGTTTTTATTAAACAATAAACATGTTATATACCATGTATACTTAAATTAATTCCATAGCCGTTATTCCTAATTTATATGTAAGTTTATGCCGGTTAGGATTTTTTTTAGTGATTTTCGATTTTTAACCGAAATCAAACCGAAATTAAATTCGGTTTTCGGTTATGGTTTTGATATTTAAATTTGGTTTCAGTTTGATTTTTGGTTTTGATTTTATAAGTTTCAAAATCGAATAAACCGAAAAACCAAAAACCGAACCGATGAACACCCCTAGGTGGCTATAGCACTATGCGGGTAACTAGCGCCACAAAAGCTTATGGCGACGGGTAACTAACTCATAGGGAGTGGTCTAATGTTCCTTCTTTAGCAACCATGTTATACATGTGGAGTGGAGGAGTGACTATCCTTCATAATTTAATTACTTGGTACTTGTATACAGTACGTGTTGTAAAAAAACTAATTATAATCCATCGTTACTCATTTTTAAGAGCAGACAATTTTAAATTTTCAAAATTCGTTTAATTAATTGGTCAACGTCGATTGATGGGTCAAAATTCAATTTCCTAATCAAAGTCGGTTAAAGTCAAGATTTATCAACATTTCAATGAATTTAAATTAAACCTTTAGAGTTTCAAAACAGAATAAACAATTCCTTTAAAGTTTATGTTTATGCTTACGGGTTTCTTCTATTATTACACGTATAATTTTTAAAATTTAATATTTAAATGTATAAAGTACAATTCAATTAATCCCCGATTAATTCTCGAATTGCCGATTACTCCTTCCAAAGTTCCGACCGATTAATCCTCGAATAGCGAATTTTGCAACCTTGCTTGTATATATGATTAGTGTAAATATATTTTGTAATATTTATGAGTAAAAAAAGTTATATGCTACTCACCCTTCAAAAATTACAATTACGATATATTTTAAGGAGTACTAGTTTATAACTCGCGCATTCGCGGGACTTTAGCATAAATCAATATTAAATTGAATATATATTTTACACGATATGTATATTAATAAAAGTAAGACAAAATTACACGGATGGTCTGCAAAGGTCGTTTAAAAATACACGTATGAACCTACGGCTTTGATGATTGTGATATATATTAATTTTATAAATTATATAAATCAATTATAAGTTGTTATTACCACCGAACTATTAGTTGGGTGGTAAAAAGTCTCATTTGATTCTGGGTCCGTATCTTTGAAAAATAGGTGCAGGTTGGAAGGTATATTTGATAGATAAATTGCTAATTTTTGGTTATAGCACTATACTTCTATAAAATTTTAAATTGATGGTTAGTTTATAGGGATATTGAGAGTAATTTGTCTAATCCAATGGTTGAAGACTAATCATAATTTAAATAATTGCTCTATTAAATTTTTTCTTTTAATATATAGTAGATATCAAGGTTGAAGAAATCGGAACTCGGGGAGTTCTCGGCGAGACCATTTCTTGGAGTTCTCGGCGGTTGACTTTCGTTGACTTTTGGAATAATTTTTATGATACCCGAGATTTGACCGTTTTGACCGAGATTTGACCAATTTGACCAAAATTTGACCTATTTTTGGCCGAGAAACTCAATTTATCGGTCGTTGACCGATTTTTCGGCCGATTCCAAAACGAGAACTCGGCAGCAACTTCAAAACGATTTCTCGGCTTTAACTCGATTAATTTTTCTGATTTTTGCAACCTTGGTAGAGATAGAGATAAGAGATTATTTTCGGCCCTTCAAAAAATGTTTCAAGTACTACTGGAAGTTTATAGCTATTTGCAAGTGTATACCTATTTGCAGTATAAAATGTACCTACATATGCGACGTAACAATTATAGAGACCGTTATTAATAGTGTTGATAGCTAGATCCCGTCTTCATTAGATACATCCAAAAGATCGAGTTCGGATATATTAATCTATATGTCTATAGTTTCTATTAAAATTCTATAATGATGATGTCATTATTAGGCTAATTCATTTATTAAGAAAAAATCAAAAAGAAAAATAAAAAAATCTAAACCCTTAAAGTGATGTCAGTAATCTAATAAATAATTAAATTAAATCTACTTATTTATTTATTTCATATTTTTCAAGAAAAAAATTCACTATCACTAATTATTAATTTTATTATATTATTATTCAAATTCAAATATGAGTTCTTTTTACGAGATTAATTACATTATATATTTATGTGAAATACACGCCTCAATAAAAGGTTCTAATGTGGACTTTTATAACAATAAAAATAGTAATTGTGATGAAAATTGAAAGATGATGGTGAGAGAATAAATGTTGTTTATTTATTACGATCAAGTTAAGTACATCAAAATACATAATTTATCTCCAAAATATATCTGTGTGAATCCTTGCTCTAGTAACCGTTCTTTTTTTGCCGTTTTCTTCTCCGGCCATCACTCTCTCTTCTCCGTTCGCCGGAGGTCCAATGAACTCCTTTTTACGCTTCTTTTTCTTTTTCCCTCTGGTCTGACGGCTTCTCTTTTCCGGCGGTTTGAGGTGGCGGCCGGTTGCCTTTCGGTGTTTTCCGGCGGCACAGGCAGCGAGTGCCTTGTGCACTCTGTGTTTAAAGGCTCCGTAAGGTAACAATCCTCTCCGTCTTTTTTCTTTTTACTTTCTACGGTCGGGTGTTGGTCTTTTGTCTCCGGCAACTTTCGACCTCCACCTGATGATCTCTGGCGACGATCTCTTGGTAGATATGAGAAATAGGGTGTGTAGGTCGTGTTTTGGCTAAGTCGTCGTTATTTTCCCTTTCCGGTGGTCAGATCTTGGGCGTCAGAGGTTTTGCTCCGGCGTGTTTTTTCCCGGAATCGTTATCGATTTTTTGTCTGCTTTGTTTCCTTTCCGGTTGTCATGTTGTTTTGAAAATGGTGGTGGTATTCCTCTTGTCTGATGTTGTTGGTTGTCTCACCATCGACAGTTGGTTTGGGGGCCGGATTCCGGTCGGTTTTCGGCTGCCGAACTTGGTTGTTCGATTTAGGGCGGGTTTTAGTCTTAGCTTGCTGGGTCGGGTCCGGTTCGCTCCATTTTCCCTATCGTTGTTTCCGGTTCGGGTTGGAACAACGTCGTTGCCGACGTACTCGACTTTGTGGATATGGAAAATGAGGTTTTCTATGGTGGTCTCTTGAGGGTTTTTCGACCGCCCGTTCGGTTGTTGGGTCTGTATTAAGGGGCTTCTTTGGTTTACTGGCCTCAGGGGAGGTGTTCTTGGGTTTCCCGGTGGACAGTGCTCGCTGGTTTTGCTGATGATCGATTTGTGCTCTTTGTGTCGAGATGGTGCTGTAGCGGTTCAGGTGGTCTTTCCTGAGCCTGGCCGGGCTCGGGGGGGGGGGGGGGGGGGGGGGGGGGTTGTATATGGGTAGGTTTGGATTTTTGCAGGAGTGCAAGTGGACAGTGTTCTTTGACCACTAATGTTTGGCCTTTTGTTTTAAGGTTTAGTTAGTTTCAATTTCAATGATGTTTGTATTTGTTCGATCACGAACTTCAGATCATCAGATCTGATCAATGTTGTAACTTGTATCCTGCTTGATCTTTACGATCTATCTATCTATCTATATATATATATATATATATATATATATATATATATATATATATATATATATATATATATATATATATATACTTTTCCAAAAAAAAAAAGTTAAGTACATCAATGTGTTTGTAAAAACAACGAGAAGTTTCTTAGTCGGAATCCGTCGGGTGATTAAACTAAATGACTTTAGCGTTTAAATTCACTTAATACCTAAAATATATCATTAAACTGTTTTATTTAAATAAACTCGTGATTTCACGGGTCATTTCACTAGTTTATATTCGGACCAAAATGTGTAGATTGGCAGGGACACACTAACCCCGTGTTGACTATGTCAACCCGCATAACCGCCCCCGAAAGAGTTATGAGTCAGCGAATCACCTCACCCATAACCACCACAATATGTCATGACCGGAATTCGATCCTACGTGGTTATTCGGACCAACACAACATATGTGAGGCCAAAGGGATCACAGGGCCGGGTACCACTGAAGCACTGATTCTAGTCTTAGATACTTTAGAAGCCTGTAGTTTGTGAATACAATAGCATAGCTTGCATACCTTGTTTGTCTTGTGTGTAACTTGTATATGTTGTATTAACGTAACATAAAAAAGATAAAACAAAGGCTACCTACCCATTGACAAAGAACCATGCCCCATTGACAAAGAACCATGCACGCGAGAATATTATTCATACCCCACAAACCACATAATGACATAAACTTAAAATTAAGACTCGAATCAATTGAACAATAGACGCCATTAAGTGGATCTCATGATCAAAAAACGTGTAATATATTAGTTATTCTTGAAGGAAAGATCTTTGATAATTCATATTTGAAAGAAAAAGGTTAGCCAAAGCAACTTCGCGAGTTTCGTGCCTAATCAAAATATCTCGTAACAGTTTTTTTTGACATTTGTCCCATTTTTTTTAATAATGATTTTTAACAACTATTTTACAAATCTAGTTTTTGAAAATAAATTATAAAAGTAGTAAAACCGGCACCGTGAATGTCAGTTTTGTCCTAGGTTGTATTTGTTTACCTCTTAATTGAATAGTTCAGCGTTCTGAATGATATATGGTGCAACATTCAGTGTTGAACCATTCAGAGCTAAATTCTCTCTTAATTATTAAGCACATAAAATTTTATGTAATATTCTTTTTAAATTATATTAAGAACACTTATTAAACAATTATTTCGTAATTTTTATTAATGTCAAATGCTAATGAATTACTTTTACATCATTCACATTATTCGTTTAAAATGATTATGTTATTGTCATTCAAAAGCAACTTCATTCAGAACCTTTGAAACATTAACCTTATCATAGTGCATAACTACAATTCAATTTTAGTTTGAATTTGCAGAATTTTCTTTTATTTATAGAGTTCATATATTGAATGTATTCAAGACACTAAACTCACTTAATCTCCAAAAACATTCAACATTACTTCAATCAGTTAATTTTTAAAAATAAACATTAAACTCATTACATTTAATGACCGAATTTGGTGAATTTATGTTTCATTTTGTATGGAGCGGTGGAATTGCATTTCAAAATGGTTGGCTAAGTGGTGATGATACCTCACTTAGAACCACTTTTCCACTATACTAAAAAGTGATTTGTATGGCGTTAAACGAAATGGCTTAACGATATGTGGGTGCCAATCCAAGATCTTGTACATTGAAAATGATTATATCGAATGAGTTCTTCGGCAACGTCCGACTGGTCAATCAATCTAACACCCGAAGTAGTTGATTTAAGTTCACCTAAATTCAAACGCGAATATATAGAACAAGGCATAAGATTTATACTCGCACCTGAGTCAGTCAAACACTTGAAAAGCTCAAAACCATCAATCCTGCAAGGCATTATGAACAGCGCGGAATCACCTAACTTCGGCGACAACTCATTCTTCCTTACTATTGTAGCACATTTCGTTTCAAGAAACGCGGAGGATGCCTGCTCATGCTCACCCTTTCTAGCCATTAACTCCTTCAAAAATTTCCCATAGTTGGGCATACCTGCAAGAACATCGACCAAAGGAACATTCATAAATATATTATTAGTATTTAAAGACTTACAAACATCTTCCATTGACTTTTCGGATCGAATTGCTTGTGGGTATGGAATAGGGGGCTTGTACTCCTTCACCTCCGGCGCAAATTTCACTCCGTTCTTAAATTTAAACTAAGGAGACTCGGTAGTCTCCAACTTCTTCAATTCCAACTTGTGAACATCTGAAGTCTCAGCCGTCATCAATGACATTAAATCGTTAACATACTCGGGAGTTGTATCACCAATTTGAATCTCATCATCTTCACAAGTTGTCACACTTTCCACACAAACCCCATCAACACTCTTATTTGGAGTGTAATCCGCCATGTTAGAATAATACGAGAAAAAAATCTCCATAATCAGTATGAACTGTACGAACCTCCATCTCATCCTCGAATTCCTTCTCATCGTCTTCACATCCTAAAGAATAAACTGGTTCAAACCTACCGAAATCATAACCCTCAGAATCAGATATAACATTAACCTGCGAATAGTGAGAAACTTGAGGTTCATTCTTCTTTTGAGGACCGTGTTAAGAACCAACATTTTGATTTCCATTAACATGATAATTTGGGTTGACTTGGTATTAGATGGAAGAGTACCCAGTGGTCTCTCCACTAACAAACTAGTAATACGACCCATATCCCTCTCGAGGTTTTGCATAGTAGCCTGCTGATATTGCTCATCTACACTATGTTTCTCACGCAATATCTACCTCATTACACTCAGTTTTTTTATATCTTTTGGGCTAAAAATGTTAAGAAATGGAGACTAGTCGCGTTCTGAGTACTACTACAGTTTTAAGTGTGAATTTGGTGTAAAATTGACCAAAGTGAACGAAATGTATCAAGAAAACTGCAAAGTGCTGAAAATAGCCCAAGAATGACGTTCCTTTATTCCAGAACGGCGTTCCAAACATCATAACGACATTCCAAAATCTGGAACGACGTTCCACCTGGGGAAAAAGGGCGTTCCAAGCCAAGAACGACGTCTCACTACAAAGAAAATGGTAACAGAGAAAATGGGCATTTTGAGATCGATTCAGGAACGACGTTCCTATTAAAAAGAACGGTGTTCCATTTTAACGGGCTCAAGAACGACGTTCCACATTATGGAACGACGTTAACAGCGAAAATGGGCATTTAGAGATCGATTCGGGAACGACGTTCCTATTAAAAAGAATGGTGTTCCATTTTAACGGGCTCAAGAACGACGTTCCACATTATGGAACGACGTTCCACTGGAAATCTGGGCAGTTTTTGGAAGAGGTATAAATAGAATGAGATGTGGGTTTTCATTATAACAACTAACTAGGGATTAGATAAAATAGCTGGTGGCTAAGGAGATTAGGGTTTGATAGCTAGATTGTTAAGGTTTTCATCAAGTTTTCATCAATTTACATCAAGGATTGAAGATTGGAGCAAGATCTAGGGCTTGTTCTTCATCTTCTTCATCTTGCTTGTTTGTAATTTTCATAAGTTTGGTACAATCTTACTTTTATTATTGCTTAATGATGTTTGAATTCACTCTTATTACTTGTATTGTTCTTGTTTTAGCCATGATTGGCTAGATTTTATGATGTACACTTGATTATGAAGCTTGTAAGCTAAGGATTGTTCTTAATTATGTTTATATTGTGTTTGGATGAATCTATGAGTTGATACTATCATAAGTTTGAACACAAACAAATAACTAGAAGTGATTAAGTAAATATCAATATTAAAGACATGCACACTTGACTATTCCACCTGAAGCATTCAGATTGTTCTTTTGTTCACTTAAGATCTAATTGTGTTCAAACTTATGATAGTATCAACTCATAGTTTCATCCAAACACAATATAAACATAATTAAGAACAATCCTTAGCTTACAAGCTTCATAATCAAGTGTACGTCATAAAATCTAGCCAATCATGGCTAAAACAAGAACAATACAAGTAATAAGAGTGAATTCAAACATCATTAAGCAATAATAAAAGTAAGATTGTACCAAACTTATGAAAATTACAAACAAGCAAGATGAAGAAGATGAAGATGATGAAGAACAAGCCCTAGATCTTGCTCCAATCTTCAATCCTTGATGTAAATTGATGAAAATCTGGGCAGTTTTTGGAAGAGGTATACTTAGAATGAGATGTGGGTTTTCATTATAACAACTAACTAGGGATTAGATAAAATAGCTGGTGGCTAAGGAGATTAGGGTTTGATAGCTAGATTGTTAAGGTTTTCATCAAGTTTTCATCAATTTACATCAAGGATTGAAGATTGGAGCAAGATCTAGGGCTTGTTCTTCATCATCTTCATCTTCTTCATCTCGCTTATTTGTAATTTTCATAAGTTTGGTACAATCTTACTTTTATTATTGCTTAATGATGTTTGAATTCACTCTTATTACTTGTATTGTTCTTGTTTTAGCCATGATTGGCTAGATTTTATGATGTACACTTGATTATGAAGCTTGTAAGCTAAGGATTGTTCTTAATTATGTTTATATTATGTTTGGATGAATCTATGAGTTGATACTATAATAAGTTTGAACACAATTAGATCTTAAGTGAACAAAAGAACAATCCGAATGCTTCAGGTGGAATAGTCAAGTGTGCATGCCTTTAATATTGATATTTACTTAATCACTTCTAGTTATTTGTTTATTTGCAATTGATGATTATGAGTTTTCATCGATTCAACTAGAAATCACCCCTCTATTGGGACGAATCTTAAAAGGAAAATTTGCTAATTACAACTACCGAGTCATTGTTCTCGAATGTTTGTCACATAGTTGATTCCACGTTTGATTATAAATATAAAAGAAATAAAGTATGTTTGTGAGAGCATCATCACCCGCTGATAAGTTGCTATTTCAAAAGCTCCTCCTTTTCTTCTTGTTTCATCATATAGTTCTTAATCAAATCTTCCAAACCAAAGTTGTTTACCTGCAGTTGATTGTTCTGTTGATATTGATTTTGGTTAAAAGGTTGTTGGTAGTTTTATTTATAGAACCCCAGTGGTCCATTCCTTTGATAACCCGAACTGCCTTAAAACTGATTTTCCGCATATTTAACCTGATCAATCATCAACCTATCATTAATATCACAGTCTTTGGTCAAATGAGGCCCCTTGCAATGTTCACAACCCACTTGCAGTGCAACCACAGTCTTGTTTAACATCTCAAATTCTCTCCCGAATGTCTTCATTTGATTAGCTAATGAAGCTAACGTCATACCACTACCATCATCTTCCTCATAAACACTATAAACCGTCTTCTAAATTGGAACACCCCTATATAATGATGATGATGATGACCGTTCAGAAGTGTATTGGGACATATTTTCCAAAATTTGCTACACCAGATTTGGCATTTTATAAAGAAACACTCATCCAGTTGAAGATTCTAAGATACCCCTAGTAAACTCATCAATGCCCTATAAAATATTTGAACAATAGGACGAAACTCGAACCCGTGTTGAGGACAGTCTCACAACATCTTCTTCAACCTGCTCCATGCATCGTGTAAAGATTCATCAAATTTCTGAGAAAATGAATTGATCTCATCTTTCAACCTTGCAATCTTAACTGGTGGAAAATAACGATTAATGAATTTGTTGCAAAGATCCGTGTAGGTAGTAATATAATTGGATGGTTGAGATTTCAACCAATCCCTTACGTCTCCAGTTAGAGAATAAAAAGTCTCAGTTTGAACGCATCCATGCTCACATTCTTTTGCTTGTACAACCCACACAGCTCATCAAACTGCTCTATATGCTCGAATGTATTACTAGTTCTTCCATCAAACATGTTCTCCAGACCATATGAATAAATTAAGGTTTAACCTCAAATGTATCAGCTGTAATATCTGGTTTTCAAATAGGAGGTGGAAGTGCAGGCGGTGTAGCTTGCCTGGCACTCCACATCGGTTGATAATTAGGATCCGTCATCGGTGGTTCCTTTTTAATAAATTCAAAATCAGGAATATAAAAAGTGTAGCAAAACCATCTAAGATTAAATGTTCCTCTTTAACCTTGTTGCGCGTGTGATAAACTCTAAACTGTTCTAGAGTTCAGTGGTACCTAACCTGCGATCACACCACAAGAAACACCAACGCGTAAATCCGAATAAACAAATAAAAGTAACTTTCGCAAGGATGAATCCCCACGAAAGGATCGAACAACAAAAAGAATTAAATCCCAAACCAGCACCACTCTCCGGCAGCGGCGCCAAAAAGTTGACTACCGTAGTACATGTCGAATGAGATAATGATCGGCGGAAGAGTTAACATTTTTGAGTGAGTCAAGTGAAGTTTGTGAAAATGTCATCAAAACTTGCTTATTTATGAAGTTTAGCACAAACCGGTATTTGGAATGCCAGTTTCAGAGTGTGTCAGAAAAGAAGACTGGACCGGCATTTGGAATGCCGGTTTAGGGCACGGGTGGCAAAATTCTAGGTCACGGGTTAAAAAGTGGTGCCATGTAGGCACAAGACTCGTAATGCCAGTTTGGTGTAACTGTGACGACCCGGAAATTTTCGACCAAATTTAAACTTAATCTTTATATGGTTTTGACATGATAAGAAAAGTCTACTAAATTGAATTTCAAAATTTTTGAACTATTTTATGAAATCATTTGACCTTCGACCAGTTTCGACGATTCACGAACAACTAATTGTAACTTGATAGGTGTGTATATATATATATATATATATATATATATATATATATATATATATATATATATATAATTGGAAACATAATTTTAAATATTGTATGTTGTTGTTACTAAAATTTATTTATGTAAAGTAAAATAAAAATATGATATTATAATAATTATTATTTAAAATACATCTCTATATATAAATAAAGTATATTAAAAAAATAAATATTAAATGATCGTAATACTCGTTTGATGTCTCGATTGATATTAAGCAAGTTAAATTCAAACTTATGTAATTTTAAAATAAACGGTGATACGAAAATGAGTTCTATAAATTTTAGGCTTATTAAAAATGTATTTAGGAACTATTTGTTAAGTTTTAACACTTTTTATATTTTACCCATAAATGAGAGGGACAGTTGATGTAATTTTTATTTATTAAATTAATGACTATATTTTATACCATAATGACCAAAATAAATAAATATACTTAATATAAAAGTTTGGGATTTTTCTGAAACCTTTTATCCGCCACTAATTTCAAATAGTGCACGAAAACTGTCGGTAGAGTGAGTTAAAAATGTGACTGCTAAACGTGCCTCACTGTACATCCACGATTGATTTAGGGTATTAATATATTATTATATATGATATTTGATTTAATAACAATATTAGTATATATGTTTGTGTACTTTCACTGCAAGCTTGAGGAACCAACAAACCATTCCACCCATCTCCTTAGCCTCATCTCTTCAATTATCAAGAGCCATCATCTTCAACCTCCGGCTCACCACCGTAGAACCATCGTGAATAACCACCATTTAACTTCACCAACACCCTACAAACCCGTCACCCCACATCCAACGAAACCACCACTGCAACAACTATTTATTTATGTTACCCATTAACTGCTGTTGCAGCCGTAAACCATCACACAAACCGTGATCACCACTGCAAAACACCACTCTATCTCTCTTCTCTCTCTCTCTCATGTTTTTCTATTTATATTTTTTTAATGTTTATTACAAACGCCAACACCATCATCATCAAACGGTCACCCAACCTGCTGCCATGATTCTGTTTTAGTTGCAACCATCGTGAATCAGTTGTGCTATCTCCTGTTTTTATGTTACTGTTACGGAGAAGATAAAGTGAAGAAAGTGACGATGAACAGTACTATATTGATTCTGTGTTGATTCGCTGTTAACAATGGTGATGCTGTGATTACGTTGATGATGACATAATGTTGATAATCATGATATACAAATATTATGATGATCACGTTTATGTTGATGACGATTAAGATAGATTGATGTTAAGATTGATGATACGTTAATCATGATAAAATGATGGTGACAATGAAATGGTTCTGTAATTATGATAACGATGATGGTGAATTGGTGATGCTAGGAAGAAACCAAAACCCTACCGTTTATCTTCGACAATTACAGACATTACCGAATTTTTTTTTTGTTATTGCTACTGGATCATTAAACCTATTATTGAATTGGGCCGAGGACTAGAAATCTGTTGGGCCGAGATTTTATCTCAGTTGGGCCGAATATGATGTTGGGCCAATGGCAGACAGGGTATAGAATCAGAATTTCGGTATAAATGAATTTGCGTATGAGAATTTATCATATAAAATGGATCGGACGAGTGGCTTAAGGGTGTTATGTGAAATGTCCCGTTCTTATTGATTAAAAATATTCCATATTAATTGATTTCGTTGCGAGGTTTTGACCTCTATATGAGACGTTTTTCAAAGACTGCATTCATTTTTAAAAAAAACCATAACCTTTATTTCATAAATAAAGGTTTAAAAAGTTTTACGTAGATTATCAAATAATGATAATCTAAAATATCCTGTTTACACACGACCATTACATAATGGTTTACAATACAAATATGTTACATCGAAATCAGTTTCTTGAATGCAGTTTTTACACAATATCATACAAACATGGACTCCAAATCTTGTCCTTATTTTAGTATGCAACAGCGGAAGCTCTTAGTATTTACCTGAGAATAAACATGCTTTAAACGTCAACAAAAATGTTGGTGAGTTATAGGTTTAACCTATATATATCAAATCGTAACAATAGACCACAAGATTTCATATTTCAATACATATCCCATACATAGAGATAAAAATCATTCATATACTGAACACCTGGTAACCGACATTAACAAGATGCATATATATAAGAATATCCCCATCATTCCGGGATACCCTTCGGATATGATATAAATTTCGAAGTACTAAAGCATCCGGTACTTTGGATGGGGTTTGTTAGGCCCAATAGATCTATCTTTAGGATTCGCGTCAATTAGGGTGTCTGTTCCCTAATTCTTAGATTACCAAACTTAATAAAAAGGGGCATATTCGATTTCGATAATTCAACCATAGAATGTAGTTTCACGTACTTGTGTCTATTTTGTAAATCATTTATAAAACCTGCATGTATTCTCATCCCAAAAATATTAGATTTTAAAAGTGGGACTATAACTCACTTTCACAGATTTTTACTTCGTCGGGAAGTAAGACTTGGCCACTGGTTGATTCACGAACCTATAACAATATATACATATATATCAAAGTATGTTCAAAATATATTTACAACACTTTTAATATATTTTGATGTTTTAAGTTTATTAAGTCAGCTGTCCTCGTTAGTAACCTACAACTAGTTGTCCACAGTTAGATGTACAGAAATAAATCGATAAATATTATCTTGAATCAATCCATGACCCAGTGTATACGTATCTCAGTATTGATCACAACTCAAACTATATATATTTTGGAATCAACCTCAACCCTGTATAGCTAACTCCAACATTCACATATAGAGTGTCTATGGTTGTTCCGAAATATATATAGATGTGTCGACATGATAGGTCGAAACATTGTATACGTGTCTATGGTATCTCAAGATTACATAATATACAATACAAGTTGATTAAGTTATGGTTGGAATAGATTTGTTACCAATTTTCACGTAGCTAAAATGAGAAAAATTATCCAATCTTGTTTTACCCATAACTTCTTCATTTTAAATCCGTTTTGAGTGAATCAAATTGCTATGGTTTCATATTGAACTCTATTTTATGAATCTAAACAGAAAAAGTATAGGTTTATAGTCGGAAAAATAAGTTACAAGTCGTTTTTGTAAAGGTAGTCATTTCAGTCGAAAGAACGACGTCTAGATGACCATTTTAGAAAACATACTTCCACTTTGAGTTTAACCATAATTTTTGGATATAGTTTCCTGTTCATAATAAAAATCATTTTCCCAGAATAACAACTTTTAAATCAAAGTTTATCATAGTTTTTAATTAACTAACCCAAAACAGCCCGCTGTGTTACTACGACGGCGTAAATCCGGTTTTACGGTGTTTTTCGTGTTTCCAGGTTTTAAATCATTAAGTTAGCATATCATATAGATATAGAACATGTGTTTAGTTGATTTTAAAAGTCAAGTTAGAAGGATTAACTTTTATTTGCGAACAAGTTTAGAATTAACTAAACTATGTTCTAGTGATTACAAGTTTAAACCTTCGAATAAGATAGCTTTATATGTATGAATCGAATGATGTTATGAAAATAATTACTACCTCAAGTTCCTTGGATAAACCTATTGGAAATGAGAAAAATAGATCTAGCTTCAAAGGATCCTTGGATGGCTTGAAAGTTCTTGAAGCAGAATCATGACACGAAAACAATTTCAAGTAAGATTTCCACTCGAAATAAGATTGTTATAGTTATAGAAATTGAATTAAAGTTTGAATATGATTATTACCTTGCATTAGAAAGATAACCTACTGTAAGTAACAAAAGTTTCTTGATCTTGGATGATTACTTGGAATGGATTTAGAAAACTTGGAAGTAAACTTGCAATCTTGGAAGTATTCTTGATTTTATGAAACTAGAACTTTTGGAATTTATGAAGAACACTTAGAACTTGAAGATAGAACTTGAGAGAGATCAATTAGATGAAGAAAATTGAAGAATTAAAGTGTTTGTAGGTGTTTTTGGCCGTTGGTGTATGGATTAGATATAAAGGATATGTAATTTTGTTTTCATGTAAATAAGTCATGAATGATTACTCATATTTTTGTAATTTTATGAGATATTTCATGCTAGTTGCCAAATGATGGTTCCCACATGTGTTATGTGACTCACATGGGCTGCTAAGAGCTGATCATTGGAATGTATATACCAATAGTACATACATCTAAAAGCTGTGTATTGTACGAGTACGAATACGGGTGCATACGAGTAGAATTGTTGATGAAACTGAACGAGGATGTAATTGTAAGCATTTTTGTTAAGTAGAAGTATTTTGATAAGTGTCTTGAAGTCTTTCAAAAGTGTATGAATACATATTAAAATACTACATGTATATACATTTTAACTGAGTCGTTAAGTCATCGTTAGTCGTTACATGTAAATGTTGTTTTGAAACCTTTAGGTTAACGATCTTTTTGAATGTTGTTAACCCATTATTTATTATAACAAATGAGATGTTAAATTGTTATATTATCATGATATTATGATATATAATATATCTTATTATGATATATATACAGTTAAATGTCGTTACAACGATAATCATTACATATATGTCTCGTTTCGAAATCATTAAGTTAGTAGTCTTATTTTTACATATGTATTTCATTGTTAATACACTTAATAATATATTTACTTATCATTTAACATAATTAACCAAGTGTATCAATATCTTAATATGATTCATATGTACCTATTAAGACGTTGTTATAACGATAATCGTTATATATATCGTTTTCGAGTTTCTTAAATTAATAGTCTGATTTTTATGTATATAACTCATTGTTAAAATACCTAATGAGATACATACTTATAATAAAATCATGTTAACTATATATATATAACCATATATATGTCATCGTATAGTTTTTACAAGTTTTAACGTTCGTGAATCACCGGTCAACTTGGGTGGTCAATTGTCTATATGAAACCTATTTCAATTAATCAAGTCTTAACAAGTTTGATTGCTTAACATGTTGGAAACACTTAATCATGTAAATAACAATTTCATTTAAAATATATATAAACATGGAAAAGTTCGGGTCACTACAGTACCTACCCGTTAAATAAATTTCGTCCCGAAATTTTAAGCAGTTGGAGGTGTTGACGTATCTTCTGGAAATAAATGCATGTATTTCTTCTTCATCTGATCTTCACGCTCCCAGGTGAACTCGGGTCCTCTACGAGCATTCCATCGAACCTTAACAATTGGTATCTTGTTTTGCTTAAGTCTTTTAACCTCACGATCCATTATTTCGATGGGTTCTTCGATGAATTAAAGTTTTTCGTTGATTTGGATTTCGTCTAACGGAATAGTGAGATCTTCTTTAGCGAAACATTTCTTCAAATTCGAGATGTGGAAAGTGTTATGTACAGCCGCGAGTTGTTGAGGTAACTCAAGTCGGTAAGCTACTGGCCCGACACGATCAATAATCTTGAATGGTCCAATATACCTTGGATTTAATTTCTCTCGTTTACCAAATCGAACAACGCCTTTCCAAAGTGCAACTTTAAGCATGACCATCTCTCCAATTTCAAATTCTATATCTTTTCTTTTAATGTCAGCGTAGCTCTTTTGTCGACTTTGGGCGGTTTTCAACTGTTGTTGAATTTGGATGATCTTCTCGATAGTTTCTTGTATTATCTCCGGACCCGTAATCTGTCTATCCCCCACTTCACTCCAACAAATCGGAGACCTGCATTTTCTACCATAAAGTGCTTCAAACGACGCCATCTCAATGCTTGAATGGTAGCTGTTGTTGTAGGAAAATTCTGCTAACGGTAGATGTCGATCCCAACTGTTTCCGAAATCAATAACACATGCTCGTAGCATGTCCTCAAGCGTTTGTATCGTCCTTTCGCTCTGCCCATTAGTTTGTGGATGATAGGCAGTACTCATGTCTAGACGAGTCCCCAATGCTTGTTGCAATGTCTGCCAGAACCTTGAAACAAATCTACCATCCCTATCAGAGATAATAGAGATTGGTATTCCATGTCTAGAGACGAATTCCTTCAAATACAGTTGTGCTAACTTCTCCATCTTGTCATCTTCTCTTATTGGCAGGAAGTGTGCTGATTTGGTGAGACGATCAACTATTACCCAAATAGTATCATAACCACTTGCAGTCCTTGGCAATTTAGTAATGAAATCCATGGTAATATTTTCCCATTTCTATTCCGGGATTTCAGGTCGTTGTAGTAGACCTGATGGTTTCTGATGTTCAGCTTGGACCTTAGAACACGTCAAATATTCTCATACATATTTAGCAATATCGGCTTTCATACCTGGCCACCAAAAATGTTTCTTAAGATCCTTGTACATCTTCACCGTTCCAGGATGTATTGAGTATCTGGTTTTATGAGCTTCTCTAAGTACCATTTCTCTCATATCTCCAAATTTTGGTACCCAAATCCTTTCAGCCCTATACCGGGTTCCGTCTTCCCGAATATTAAGATGCTTCTCCGATCCTTTGGGTATTTCATCCTTTAAATTTCCCTCTTTTAAAACTCCTTGTTGCGCCTCATTTATTTAAGTAGTAAGGTTATTGTGAATCATTATATTCATAGATTTTACTCGAATGGGTTCTCTGTCCTTCCTACTCAAGGCGTCGGCTACCACATTTGCCTTCCCCGGGTGGTAACGAATTTCAAAGTTGTAATCATTCAACAATTCAATCCACCTGCGTTGTCTCATATTCAGTTGCTTCTGATTAAATAAATGTTGGAGACTTTTGTGGTTGGTATATATAATACTTTTGACCCCATATAAGTAGTGCCTCCAAGTCTTTAATGCAAAAACAACCGCGCCTAATTCCAAATCATGCGTCGTATAATTTTGCTCGTGAATCTTCAATTGTCTAGACGCATAAGCAATTACCTTCGTTCGTTGCATTAATACACAACCGAGACCTTGCTTTGAGGCGTCACAATATATCACAAAATCATCATTCCCTTCAGGCAATGACAATATAGGTGCCGTAGTTAGCTGTTTCTTCAATAACTGAAACACCTTCTCTTGTTCATCCTTCCATTCAAATTTCTTCCCTTTATGCGTTAATGCAGTCAAGGGTTTTGCTATTTTGGAGAAATCTTGGATGAATCTTCTGTAGTAACCAGCCAATCCTAAAAATTGACGTATATGCTTCGGAGTTTTTGGGGTTTCCCACTTTTCAACGGTGTCGATCTTTGCCGGGTCCACCTGGATACCTTCTTTTTCACTATGTGACCGAGGAATTGAACTTCTTCCAACCAAAATGCACACTTTGAAAACTTAGCGTACAGTTTTTCTTTCCTCAATACTTCTAGCACTTTTCTCAAATGTTCTTCGTGCTCTTGATCATTCTTTGAGTAAATAAGTATGTCATTGATGAAAACAATGACAAACTTGTCAAGATATGGCCCACACACTCGGTTCATAAGGTCCATGAACTCAGCTGGTGCGTTAGTCAATCCAAACGGCATAACCATAAACTCGTAATGACCATAACGCGTCCTAAAAGCAGTTTTTGGAATATCATCCTCCTTTACTCGCATTTGATGATATCCAGAACGTAAATCGATCTTCGAATAAATCGACGAGCCTTGTAGTTGATCAAATAAGTCGTCAATTCTCGGCAGTGGATAACAGTTTTTGATGGTAAGTTTGTTCAACTCTCTGTAGCCAATACACAACCTAAATGTACCATCCTTCTTCTTGACAAACAAAACAGGAGCTCCCCATGGTGATGTGCTTGGTCGAATGAAACCACGTTTTAATAGTTCTTGCAGTTGGCTTTGCAGTTCTTTCATCTCGCTGGGTGCGAGTCTATAAGGAGCACGAGCTATTGGTGCAGCTCCTGGTACAAGATCTATTTGAAATTCAACAGATCGATGTGGAGGTAGTCCCGGTAATTCTTTCGAAAATACATCGGGAAATTCTTTTGTGACGGGAACATCATTGATGCTCTTTTCTTCAGTTTGAACTTTCTCGACGTGTGCTAGAACAGCATAGCAACCTTTTCTTATTAGTTTTTGTGCCTTCAAATTACTAATAAGATGTAGCTTCATGTTGCCCTTTTCTCCGTACACCATTAAGGGTTCTCCTTCTTCTCGTACAATGCGAATTGCATTTTCGTAACATACAATCTCTGCTTTCATCTTCTTCAGCCAGTCCATGCCAACTATTACATCAAAACTCCCTAACTCTACTGGTATCAAATCAATCTTAAATATTTCACTACCCAGTTTAATTTCTCGATTTCGGCATATATTATCTGCTGAAATTAATTTACCGTTTGCTAATTCGAGTAAAAATTTACTATCCAACGGCGTCAATGGACAATTTAATTTAGCACAAAAATCTCTACTCATATAGCTTCTATCCGCACCCGAATCAAATAAAACGTAAGCAGATTTATTGTCAATAAGAAACGTACTCGTAACAAGCTCCGGGTCTTCCTGTGCCTCTGCCGCATTAATATTGAAAACTCTTCCGCGGCCTTGTCCATTCGTGTTCTCCTAGTTCGGGCAATTTCTAATAATGTGGCACGGTTTTCCACATTTATAACAAACTACATTGGCATAACTTGCTCCGACACTACTTGCTCCGCCATTACTCGTTCTGACACCATTTGTTCCTTTCGTTCTGTTAAACCCTGGTCCGTAGACCTCACACTTCGCCGCGCTATGACCATTTCTTTTACAATTGTTGCAAAATTTGGTGCAGAACCCCGAGTGATACTTTTCACACCTTTGGCATAGCTGCTTCTGATTGTTGTTGTTGTTGTTGTTGCGGTTGTTATTGTTGTTGGGATGATTGTTGTAGTTGCTGTTGTTGTGGTTGTTGTTGTTGTTGTTGTTGTTGTTGTTGGGCCGTTTGTTGTAGTTGCGATTGATGTTGCGATTGTTGGGATAATTGTTGCGATTATTGTTGTAATTGCTGTTGTTGTTGTATTGGTGATTCTTATCACCGTTTTCCTCCCACTTTCTTTTGACTTGCTTCACATTGGCCTCTTCAGCCGTCTGTTCTTTAATTCTTTCCTCAATCTGGTTCACTAGTTTGTGAGCCATTCTACATGCCTGTTGTATGGAGGCGGGCTCGTGTGAAATTATATCTTCTTGAATTCTTTCCGGTAATCCTTTCACAAACGCGTCGATCTTCTCTTCCTCATCTTCGAACGCTCCCGGACACAATAGGCACAATTCTATGAATCGTCTTTCGTACGTGGTAATATCAAATCCTTGGGTTCGTAACCCTCTAAGTTCTGTCTTGAGCTTATTGACCTCGGTTTTGGGACGGTACTTCTCGTTCATCAAGTGCTTGAATGCTGACCACGGTAGTGCGTACGCATCATCTTGTCCCACTTGCTCTAGATAGGTATTCCACCATGTTAATGCAGAACCTGTGAAGGTATGCGTAGCGTACTTTACTTTGTCCTCTTCAGTACACTTACTTATGGCAAACACCGATTCGACCTTCTCGGTCCACCGTTTCAATCCAATCGGTCCTTCGGTTCCATCAAATTCCAAAGGTTTGCAGGCAGTGAATTCTTTGTAGGTGCATCCTACACGATTTCCTGTACTGCTAGATCCAAGGTTATTGTTGGTATGTAGCGCAGCCTGTACTGCGGCTATGTTTGAAGCTAGAAAAGTATGGAATTCCTCTTCATTCATATTCACGATGTGTCGAGTAGTCGGTGCCATTTCCTTCAAAATATTCAAATGGAACAAGTTAATCATACAGAATATTAAGAGTAGTTAATAGTATTTCGTAGCATAATATGAACTCATTTATAAAAGCTTTTTCTTCATAATAGCATTTTATAAGTTTAAATTCGGGTAGTACCTACCCGTTAAGTTCATACTTAGTAGCTAATATACAATTCAACTACTACAATTCTATATGAAAAACTGATTATAATAATACTTCGCGTTCAAACTTTTATACAATATTTTACAAACTTACAATACCGCTTATTTTACATAAAGCATGAAATATAGCACACAATAACTTTGATACAAGATAGTTGTGAAGATAATTCTAGCTAGTACACAAGTCGTTCAGCAAAGGCAATAAAGACACGTAATTCATACGTCCAGAAACAAGTCATGCATTCTGGTTTTACTAGGACTACTTCCCATCCTTGGTCTTGTGGAACATAACCGTTATGGCCGTTGATAAGACAGCGTGTTGTAACGTCGTCAAAGGGACGAGAGTTACGTAATGACCAACAGTCTCGTAATAACCTAAAAACCTCATTTCTTACCCCAATTACCGACTCCGTCACTTGTGGGAACGTTTTGTTTAATAATTGTAGCCCGATGTTCTTTTTCTAACTTTGGTGAGAAGCGAACATTACTAACCCGTAAGCATAGCATGCTTCATTATGTTGCATGTTAGCCGCTTTTTCTAAATCATGAAGTCCTATATTCGGATACATTGAGTCAAAATAATTTCTTAACCCGTTGCGTAAAATAGCATTTGGGTTCCCCGCAATATATGCGTCAAAGTAAACACATCGTAACTTATGGGTTTCCCAATGTGATATCCCCCATCTTTCAAACGAAAGTCTCTTATAAACAAAGACATTCTTGGAACGTTCTTCGAATGTCTTACAAACTGATTTCGCCGTAAATAGTTGTGCCGAAGAATTCTGACCGACTCTAGACAAGATTTCATCAATCATGTCTCCGGGTAGGTCTCTTAAAATATTGGGTTGTCTTTCCATTTTGTGTTTTTATACTGTAAAATAGACAAGAGTTAGATTCAAAAAAAAAAAAAATACTTATTAATACAAGCAATTTTTACATATATCATAAAGCATAAGCACACTATATTACATATATTACACCACACGAATACAACTATCTTATTCCGACTCGCTCGTTTCTTCTTCTTCGGTTTTGGTTCGTTTTGCCAAGTTTCTAGGGATATATGATGTTCCCCTAATACGAGCTGTCGTTTTCCACAATGGTTTAGAAAAACCTGGTGGTTTAGAGGTTCCCGGGTCATTGTTACAACTTAAGGGCTTCGGGGGTTGACGATACATATAAAGTTCATCGGGGTTGGAATTAGATTTCTCTATTTTTATGCCCTTTCCCTTATTATTTTCTTTTGCCTTTTTAAATTCAGTTGGGGTAATATCTATAACATCATCGGAATTCTCGTCGGAATCCGATTCATCGGAGAATTGGTAATCCTCCCAATATTTTGCTTCCTTGGTGGAAACACCATTGACCATAATTAACCTTGGTCGGTTGGTTGAGGATTTTCATTTACTTAACCGTTTTATTATTTCCCCCACCGGTTCTATTTCCTCCTTCGGTTCCTCATCTTCCGGTTCTGATTCTTCTTCCGGTTCTGATTCTTCTTCCGGTTCTTCTTCAGGAACTTGTGAATCAGTCCAATATATATTCGACTCTTCGTTATTATTAGGTGAGTCAATGGAATTTGTGCTAGAGGTAGACATCTATCACACAATATCAAACATGTTAAGAGATTAATATATCACATAATATATACATGTTAATAATATATAGTTTCCAACAAAAATGTTAAGCAATCATTTTTAAAGAAAACACGGTCGAAGTCCAGACTCACTAATGCATCCTAACAAACTCGATAAGACACACTAATGCAAATTTTCTGGTTCTCTAAGACCAACGCTCGGATACCAACTGAAATGTCCCGTTCTTATTGATTAAATACATATCCCATACATAGAGATAAAAATCATTCATATGCTGAACACCTGGTAACCGACATTAACAAGATGCATATATATAAGAATATCCCCATCATTCCGGGACACCCTTCGGATATGATATAAATTTCAAAGTACTAAAGCATCCGGTACTTTGGATGGGGTTTGTTAGGCCCAATAGATCTATCTTTAGGATTCGCGTCAATTAGGGTGTCTGTTCCCTAATTCTTAGATTACCAGACTTAATAAAAAGGGGCATATTCGATTTCGATAATTCAACCATAGAATGTAGTTTCACGTACTTGTGTCTATTTTGTAAATCATTTATAAAACCTGCATGTATTCTCATCCCAAAAATATTAGATTTTAAAAGTGGGACTATAACTCACTTTCACAGATTTTTACTTCGTCGGGAAGTAAGACTTGGCCACTGGTTGATTCACGAACCTATAGCAATATATACATATATATCAAAGTATGTTCAAAATATATTTACAACACTTTTAATATATTTTGATGTTTTAAGTTTATTAAGTCAGCTGTCCTCGTTAGTAACCTACAACTAGTTGTCCACAGTTAGATGTACAGAAATAAATTGATAAATATTATCTTGAATCAATCCACGACCCAGTGTATACGTATCTCAGTATTGATCACAACTCAAACTATATATATTTTAGAATTAACCTCAACCCTGTATAGCTAACTCCAACATTCACATATAGAGTGTCTATGGTTGTTCCGAAATATATATAGATGTGTCAACATGATAGGTCGAAACATTGTATACGTGTCTATGGTATCTCAAGATTACATAATATACAATACAAGTTGATTAAATTATGGTTGGAATAGATTTGTTACCAATTTTCACGTAGCTAAAATGAGAAAAATTATCCAATCTTGTTTTACCCATAACTTCTTCATTTTAAATCCGTTTTGAGTGAATCAAATTGCTATGGTTTCATATTGAACTCTATTTTATGAATCTAAACAGAAAAAGAATAGTTTTATAGTCGGAAAAATAAGTTACAAGTCGTTTTTGTAAAGCTAGTCATTTCAGTCGAAAGAACGACGTCTAGATGACCATTTTAGAAAACATACTTCCACTTTGAGTTTAACCATAATTTTTGGATATAGTTTCATGTTCATAATAAAAATCATTTTCCCAGAATAACAACTTTTAAATCAAAGTTTATCATAGTTTTTAATTAACTAATCCAAAACAGCCCGCGGTGTTACTACGACGGCGTAAATCCGGTTTTACGGTGTTTTTCGTGTTTCCAGATTTTAAATTATTAAGTTAGCATATCATATAGATATAAAACATGTGTTTAGTTGATTTTAAAAGTCAAGTTAGAAGGATTAACTTTTATTTGCGAACAAGTTTAGAATTAACTAAACTATGTTCTAGTGATTACAAGTTTAAACCTTCGAATAAGATAGCTTTATATGTATGAATCGAATGATGTTATGAAAATCATTACTACCTCAAGTTCCTTGGATAAACCTATTGGAAATGAGAAAAATAGATCTAGCTTCAAAGGATCCTTGGATGGCTTGAAAGTTCTTGAAGCAGAATCATGACACGAAAACAATTTCAAGTAAGATTTCCACTCGAAATAAGATTGTTATAGTTATAGAAATTGAATTAAAGTTTGAATATGATTATTACCTTGTATTAGAAAGATAACCTACTGTAAGTAACAAAAGTTTCTTGATCTTGGATGATTACTTGGAATGGATTTAGAAAACTTGGAAGTAAACTTGCAATCTTGGAAGTATTCTTGATTTTATGAAACTAGAACTTTTGGAATTTATGAAGAACACTTAGATATTGAAGATAGAACTTCAGAGAGATCAATTAGATGAAGAAAATTGAAGAATGAAAGTGTTTGTAGGTGTTTTTGGTCGTTGGTATATGGATTAGATATAAAGGATATGTAATTTTGTTTTCATGTAAATAAGTCATGAATGATTACTCATATTTTTGTAATTTTATGAGATATTTCATGCTAGTTACCAAATGATGGTTCCCACATGTGTTAGGTGACTCACATGGGCTGCTAAGAGCTGTTCATTGGAGTGTATATACCAATAGTACATACATCTAAAAGCTATGTATTGTACGAGTACGAATACGGGTGCATACGAGTAGAATTGTTGATGAAACTGAACGAGGATGTAATTGTAAGTATTTTTGTTAAGTAGAAGTATTTTGATAAGTGTCTTGAAGTCTTTCAAAAGTGTATGAATACATATTAAAATACTACATATATATACATTTTAACTGAGTCGTTAAGTCATCGTTAGTCGTTACATGTAAATGTTGTTTTGAAACCTTTAGGTTAACGATCTTGTTGAATGTTGTTAACCCATTATTTATTATAACAAATGAGATGTTAAATTGTTATATTATCATGATATTATGATATATAATATATCTTATTATGATATATATACAGTTAAATGTCGTTACAACGATAATCGTTACATATATGTCTCGTTTCGAAATCATTAAGTTAGTAGTCTTATTTTTACATATGTATTTCATTGTTAATACACTTAATAATATATTTACTTATCATTTAACATAATTAACCAAGTGTATCAATATCTTAATATGATTCATATGTACCTAGTAAGACGTTGTTATAACGATAATCGTTATATATATCGTTTTCGAGTTTCTTAAATTAATAGTCTGATTTTTATGTATATAACTCATTGTTAAAATACTTAATGAGATACATACTTATAATAAAATCATGTTAACTATATATATAACCATATATATGTCATCGTATAGTTTTTACAAGTTTTAACGTTCGTGAATCACCGGTCAACTTGGGTGGTCAATTGTCTATATGAAACCTATTTCAATTAATCAAGTCTTAACAAGTTTGATTGCTTAACATGTTGGAAACACTTAATCATGTAAATAAAATTTTCATTTAATATATATATAAACATGAAAAAGTTCGGGTCACTACATTATGGGTGAGCGAGAGGTCTTGGGTTCGAGCCCGTCTTCGGGGCATTTTTTTTAAGAAAGATTTTGGAGGTAGTTTCCTAAACCAAAAATGATTATTATTATTATTATTATTATTATTATTATTATTATTATTATTATTATTATTATTATTATTATTATTATTATTATTATTATTATTATTAGTATTAGTATTGTTATTATGATTATTATTGTTGTTATTATTACACTTATCATTATTGTTATTTATTAGAATTATTATTATTATTAGGTATTATGAATATTAGTTATTAATATTATTATTACTAAAATAAGTATTATGATAAAATTTTCGAAATAGGTATACAATCGCCATCTTTAAAAGATATGATCTGTTTGTGAGGTGTACACAACCATCGTATTTAAAAGAGTGGCCTGATTGTATGCTTTTTGCATGACCGTGCCGGTATGCGGGGGATATTCTAGATGCATTTTGTTAAGGTCGATTACTAGGTGTTTGTAGTTCGTATGGATGACTTTTATACACAGGTTATGTGTATTAGTTTTTGTGCACGAGATATGTGTACGGTTATTTAAAAATTGCGAGGCAACCTACGGGGGAGAAAAGGATACGAACCTACTCTGCTAAGCATTTTGAAAAATGGTTTTGTACACGAGATAGGTGTACTGTATTTAAATCTTGTGGTCTATCAAAATGATGAATTTTATTGCTTATGATAAACCTATGAACTCACCAACCTTTTGGTTGACACTTTAAAACATGTTTATTCTCAGGTATTAAAGAAATCTTCCGCTGTGCATTTGCTCATTTTAGAGATATTACTTGAGTCATTCATGACATATTTCAAAATGAAATGTCCCATTCATATTGATTATAAAAGTTCCATATTAATTGATTTCGTTGCGAGGTTTTGACCTCTATATGAGACGTTTTTCAAAGACTGCTTTCATTTTTAAAACAACCATAACCTTTATTTTATCAATAAAGGTTTTAAAAACATTACGTAGATTATCTAATAATGATAATCTAAAATATACTGTTTACACACGACCATTACATAATGGTTTATAATAGAAATATATTACATCGACATATGTTTCTTGAATGCAGTTTTTACACAATATCATACAAACATGGACTCCAAATCTTGTCCTTATTTTAGTATGCAACAGCGGAAGCTCTTAATATTCACATGAGAATAAACATGCTTTAAACGTCAACAAAAATGTTGGTGAGTTATAGGTTTAACCTATATATATCAAATCGTAACAATAGACCACAAGATTTCATATTTCAATACACATCCGATACATAGAGATAAAAATCATTCATATGGTGAACACCTGGTAACCGACATTAACAAGATGCATATTTAAGAATATCCCCATCATTCCGGGACACCCTTCGGATATGATATAAATTTCAAAGTACTAAAGCATCCGGTACTTTGGATGGGGTTTGTTAGGCCCAATAGATCTATCTTTAGGATTCGCGTCAATTAGGGTGTCTGTTCCCTAATTCTTAGATTACCAGACTTAATAAAAAGGGGCATATTCGATTTCGATAATTCAACCATAGAATGTAGTTTCACGTACTTGTGTCTATTTTGTAAATCATTTATAAAACCTACATGTATTCTCATCTCAAAAATATTAAATTTTAAAAGTGGGACTATAACTCACTTTCACAGATATTTCCTTCCTCGGAAATAAGACTTGACCACGGATCGATTCACGAACCTATACAAATATATACATATATATCAAAGTATGATCAAAATATAATTACAACTATTTTTATTATGTTTTAAAGATTTGAGTGTATTAAGTCAGCTGTCCTCGTTAGTAACCTACAACTAGTTGTCCACAGTTAGATGTACAGAAATAAATCGATATATATTATCTTGAATCAATCCACGACCCTGTGTATACATGTCTCAGGCTAGATCACAACTCAAAGTATATATATTTTTGGAATCAACCTCAACCCTGTATAGCTAACTCCAACATTACTGCATATAGAGTGTCTATGGTTGTTCCAAATAATAAATATACATGGGTCGATATGATATGTCAAAACATTTGCATACGTGTCTATGGTATCCCAAGATTACAGAATATATTAGAATACATGTATAATACAATATAACTTAGCTAGGATATGATTTGTATAGATTTGTTAAACATTTCCCGTAGCTAAAAAGATCAAAAATACCCAATCTTGTTTTACCCATAACTTCTTCATTTTAAATCCGTTTTGAGTGAATCAAATTGCTATGGTTTCATATTGAACTCTAATTTAAGAATCCAAACAGAAAAAGTATAGGTTTATAGTCGGAAATTTAAGTTACATGTCAATTACTAAAGAGGTAGTCATTTCCGTCGAAAGAACGACATCTTGATGACCATTTTGAAAAACATACTTTCACTTTGAGTTTAACCAAGATTTTTGGATATAGTTTCATGTTCATATGAAAAATCATTTTTCCCAGAAGAACAACTTTTAAATCAAAGTTTATCATAGTTTTTAATTATCCAAACCAAAACAGCCCCCGATTTCACTACGACGGCGTATATCCGATTTTATGGTGTTCATCGTGTTTCCAGGTTTTAAATCATTAAGTTAGCATATCATATAGATATAGAACATGTGTTTAGTTGATTTTAAAAGTCAAGTTAGAAGGATTAACTTTTGTTTGCGACAAGTTTAGAATTACCTAAACTATGTTCTAGTGATTACAAGTTTAAACCTTCGAATAAGATAGCTTTATATGTATGAATCGAATGATGTTATAAACATCATTACTATCTCAAGTTTTCTGGATAAAACTACTGGAAATGAGAAAAATGGATCTAGCTTCAAAGGATCCTTGGATGGCTTGAAAGTTCTTGAAGCAGAATCATGACACGAAAACAGTTCAAGTAAGATTTTCACTCGAAATAAGATTGTTATAGTTGTAGAAATTGAATCAAAATTTGAATATGAATATTACCTTCTATTAGAAAGATAACCTACCGTAAATAACAAAGGTTCCTTGATCTTAGATGATTACTTGGAATGGATTAGAAAGCTTGGAAGTAAACTTGCAAACTTGGTAATATTCTTGATTTTTATGAAACTATACTTATGGAATTTATGAAGAACACTTAGAACTTGAAGATGGAACTTGAGAGAGATAAATTAGATGAAGAAAATTAAAGAATGAAAGTATTTGTAGGTGTTTTTGGTCGTTGGTATATGGATTAGATATAAAGGATATGTAATTTTGTTTTCATGTAAATAAGTCATGAATGATTACTAATATTTTTGTAATTTTATGAGATATTTCATGCTAATTACCAAATGATGGTTCCCACATGTGTTAGGTGACTCAGATAGGCTGCTAAGAGCTGATCATTGGAGTGTATATACTAATAGTACATACATCTAAAAGCTGTGTATTGTACGAGTACGAATACGGGTGCATACGAGTAGAATTGTTGATGAAACTGAACGAGGATGTAATTGTAAGCATTTTTGTTAAGTATAAGTACTTTGATATTTGTCTTGAAGTCTTTCAAAAGTGTAAGAATACATATCAAAACACAACATGTATATACATTCTAATGGAGTCGTTAAGTCTTCGTTAGTCGTTACATGCAAGTGTTGTT
Source organism: Rutidosis leptorrhynchoides (assembly GCF_046630445.1). Classification (NCBI taxonomy): domain Eukaryota; kingdom Viridiplantae; phylum Streptophyta; class Magnoliopsida; order Asterales; family Asteraceae; genus Rutidosis; species Rutidosis leptorrhynchoides. Next base: position 29,605,891 of record NC_092333.1, read on the forward strand.
TTGAAACCTTTAAGTTAACGATCTCAATTAATGTTGTTAACCCAATGTTTATTATATCAAATGAGATGTTAAATTATTATATTATCATGATATTATGATGTATGAATATATTTTAATATGATATATACATTAAAATATCGTTACAACGATAATCGTTACATATAAGTCTCGTTTCGTAATTCTTGAGTTAGTAGTCTTGTTTTTACATATGTAGTTCATTGTTAACACACTTAATGATATATTTAAATATCATTTTATCATGTTAAATATAGTGTATCAATATCTTAATATGATACATATGTATTTAGTAGACGTTATCATAACGATAATCGTTATATATATCATTTCGAGTTTCTTAACTTAGTAATCTCATTTCTTATGTATATCACACATTGTTAATATATTTAGTGAGATACTTACTCATCATAATCTTATGTCAACCATATATATATGTCTATATATACCACAACATGTAGTTTTTACAATTTTATAACGTTTGTGAATCGCCGGTCAACTTGGGTGATCAATTGTCTATATGAAACTTATTTCATTTAATCAAGTCTTAACAAGTTTGATTGCTTAACACGTTGGAAACATTTAGTCATGTAAATATCAATCTCATTTAATATCTATAAATATGGAAAAGTTCGGGTCACTACACAAAAGACGTTGCATTCGAGTCATTGAGTTCAACAAGATTATTATTAAGTCAATTATAGTTGGATGTATTATGAAATGGTATGCATGCCGTCAACTTTCGATGAAATGAAAGTTTGTCTTTTAAAAATGAATGCAATGTTTGTAAAATGTATCATATAGAGGTCAAGTACCTCGCGATGTAACCAAATGTAATGTATTCGTCCAGATAGATTAGGACGGGTCATTAGAGGTGGTATCAGAGCGGTGGTCTTAGCGAACCAAGTCTTGCATTAGTGTGTCTAACTGATAGTTACTTAGATGCATTAGTGAGTCTAGACTTCGACCGTGTCTGCATGTCAAAAATTTTGCTTATCATTTCGTGTCGAAAATTACCTGCTTATCATCTTTAAGAAATTATCTGCTTATCATTCTTAGTCTAGACACATCTTACTGCATTGATTGCATGAATAGTGTATAAACAAAATTCATATCTTAGCGTATCTGCTAATCCATATCTTAGCGTATCTGTTACTGTAGACTTTATCTGACACGTTTCCTTAATTCTCTCCGTAATCTACGGGATCTTCTGTACTATGTATAGGTATTCTATGTAATCAGAATACCATCTGATATCCGAAAATCATTTCACACCGAAAACCCTTTGCTCAATCGTACGAAATGGAACTCGCCATTAGTTCAAGTTCTTCGGAATCCGACAGCTATTCCGATATGGAGTTTCACTCGAGCTCCGAAAATAGTGTGACCGGAATGAACCAACCAATTAGCCATCATCTATTCTGGATGAACTGGGAATGGGTTCGTAACCTACTTAATTATTGGAGACAAGAAGAAGGTGATCCCTTCCATCCACCACATTTCCCTCTTGGCGAAGAACCTGAAGCACTTACCGGCGAACCAGTCCGAAATACTATTTTCTCTCTCATTTCCAGAGTATCTCGTCATGATTATATACTATCCCAAATTCTGGATCTTATTCATCCGCTCGTCCGAACTGACAATCACCCCGGTGTAATAGAAGAAGTTAACGAACTTCGCACTCGAGTAGTGGCCTTGGAGAATATGGTGCAAAGCTTACAAGCACCAGCAGCAGCACCGACATCAATAGTACCACCAACAGCAACATCCGCATCCCATACCTCAACATCACAATCTATACCTAGAGCATCAACGTCATACACACCATAGATATCAAGGAGTACCAACCACAATGAAGGATGAAGTATTGATCCATAACTTCATTGAAGAAATATTCTGCGAAGAATATGTGGTTTCTAAAAGTTTTAGAGATTACTTATTCTAGCTCAAACCGAAAAGCAAATGAGATTAATATTATATTAACTCATTAAATCCATGATTACATCTGATGAAAATATATATGTATATATATTTTCATAAAGATTGTAATTAAAATTCTTTAGTACAAACTGTTAATGATGAAAATATTTTAACGGGTAGGTAATACCCGAGAAATATTTAGATTTCACATTAATAAGTTACACTGTACATTCTTCCAATCTGATTCAACAGTCATTTACTATCCTACTTACATCCATAAATATACGAATCTGTTCACCACAGAATAACCATTTTCATTCAATTTCATATTTGGATTTTGACTTATCAGAATCCAACAAGTGGCATAATGAAGAAAACATTGGACAAAATAAAATTTGTTAGAAACAAACAATTTAACTATGAGAAGAATTTTGTTAAGAATCCACGCTAACTGTTCCTAGCTAACTGTTCATAGCTAACTTATTACATTTAATTATCGCAATTTATTATCGCAATTTTTATTCTCGCAATTTTATTTATTGTCATTTAATTTCTGTTATTTATTTTACGTACTTTAAATATCGGGACACGTATACAAGGTTTTGACATATCATATCGATGAATCTATATATATTATTTGGAATAACCATAGACACTCTATATGCAGTAATGCTTGAGTTAGCTATACGGGGTTGAGGTTGATTCTACAATAATATATATACTTTGAGTTGTGATCGAGTCTGAGACATGTATACAATGGGTCACGATATGTATTAATTAACTCGAATATTATATATTAAACTATATCTGAGTTATTGAATTACTAATTGTGGACTAATAATTGTAGACTACCAACATTGGACAATTAAAGTAAATTAAAATATCGATTATAACATATGAAACTAAACACTTCTTCAAATTTGCCACTTGATTTCATCTTAAACCTCATTTATATTTTGACGGTTACAATCTGCGTTCAAACTTTTCATAATTCTTGAAAACACCTCAATCGAGAGGATGAACCAACCGCACTTCATCTACGAAAGAAAAGATTTATGCATATAGTTATGCATCTGAAAAACTCTTGGAACCTGAGTAAACATTTAACACGTATCTATGATAGCTCCTTTGGCATTGTTATTACCGAAAATAACATTGCAATTCTTTTTCAAATTAGCCAATTTTGTCACAGCTCCATCAAATCAGCTTAAATTTTTCATTCGAATAAACCTTATTATAAAGATTACCCCTTCATCATCGTTACCGAAGAACCGTTTATATTCCACTACATTAGCAGTAAACTTACCAGCAACTTCATTACTCATTGACTTAAGTCTCTCCGAAGAACCATTACATTTGTTCGTTAAAACCTATTCATATACTCATCCACATCTTATAACAAGAATTACCACATCAATTACCGAGAATCAGCAATCAGTATTTTGAACCTCGCAGCGTTACTACATCAACAGTTATATGTATATATATAACATTTAACTCTTAGAATTATGATCTTCCATTCTGAAATTCTGAAAAGCACCCAGTCTACGATTCAGTACCTGACGAAACCTCTAGCGAATATCTTGCTCCTTAATTATTCTAAATCCTTGCGGAAGAATTTTCTTCAGTAACTTTCGATCTTAGAAATTCCAAAATATCATCATAAATATCTTCGATATTTTTGAAGATATTTTCATAACTATTCTTATCTGAAATCATTTATCTCTTCACGCTATCTATATTACATCATAAAAGAAACTATTTTAGTTTCTAAAATTCTGAAAAATTCTAATTTGAATTATGGATGTTTTGAAGTAGTGTTGGAAATTGATGCATGAGTTAGTATAATATAATGACACTTGATCAACAAGAGTATATTACAGTAAGTCATGCTGAGTTTCTAATGGGACATGATGATTTACAGATCATAACGTCATCATGTGCCATGTTACATAACTCTTTCATTCTGCTTAACTTCTGAATATATCAAGAAAGTATATTCTTGATAGTTCTATTCTCAGTGATTCTGATAATTTGACAAATCAAATCGTGCGATTTTGTTCTTTCTTTTTTAGAACATTAAGTTCATTCGAAGTTTCATACTTATGGATTCTGGACCGTTACTCGCTTTACTAGAGGTCGAGAAGAGAATAAAAAGGCAAAGAGCTCCAAAATATAAGAGAAAATATAAAGTTCAATGACCACACGGAGGTTACAAACCGGGGATATTAATACGAATAGCAATATAGAGACACGGTATAATTAAGAATAGTATCACCCCAAGGTAATGGCAGAAGTAAATAGATTTTTCTGGTAGAATATTGAAAAGAAGGATGACAGAAATGATAATTAGGAAAGGATTAGAACTGGATTAAGCATTTTCACAATCTTTTGGATGTATGAACTAAGAAAGAAAGTATAGGAATGGTGAGAATAATGGAACGGAAGTGTTTAATTTATAATGGAAATATCAGACAGAGTAAGCGAGGAAGATCACAGCATTTAATTATAGAGATCTTAATTTCCTTACTCGCCGAAGAATCAAATCTTATAGATTTCGAAGATTTTCTTTAAATCTCTAGAATTCCAGAAATCAACCGTGACTACGTCACCAGACAAGACGAATCTGCATTTATTCATTTCATTTTTTTGTGATAGCTCCAACCATACACTTCGGGTAAACAAATTGATTTATCCATATTTATCAATAATGATAAAATCCTATTTATCAACTCATATTCGTCATGAAAACATTTTTATTGTTAGCCATGACCACCTCACTCAAATTTCGGAACGAAATTTCTTTAACGAGTAGGTACTGTGACGACCCGAAAATTTTTGACCAAATTTAAACTTAATCTTTATATGGTTTCGACATGATAAGCAAGGTCTACTAAATTGAATTTCAAAATTTTTGAACTATTTTATGAAATCATTTGACCTTCGACCAGTTCCGACGATTCACGAACAACTAATTGTAACTTGATAGGTGTGTATATATATATATATATATATATATATATATACATACATACATACATACATATATAAACAATAATTGGAAACATAATTTTAAATATTGTATGTTGTTGTTACTAAAATTTATTTATGTAAAGTAAAATAAAAATATGATATTATAATAATTATTATTTAAAATACATCTCTATATATAAATAAAGTATATTAAAAAAATAAATATTAAATTATCATAATACTCGTGTGATGTCTCGATTGATATTAAGCAAGTTAAATTCAAACTTATATAATTTTAAAATAAACGGTGATACGAAAATGAGTTCTATAAATTTTAGGCTTATTAAAAATGTATTTAGGAACTATTTGTTAAGTTTTAACACTTTTTATATTTTACCCATAAATGAGAGGGACAGTTGACGTAATTTTTATTTATTAAATTAATGACTAAATTTTATACCATAATGACCAAAATAAATAAATATACTTAATATAAAAGTTTGGGATTTTTCTGAGACCTTTTATCCGCCACTGATTTCAAATAGTGTACGAAAACTGTCGGTAGAGTGAGTTAAAAATGTGACTGCTAAATGTGCCTCACTGTACATCCACGATTGATTTAGGGTATTAATATATTATTATATATGATATTTGATTTAATAACAATATTAGTATATATGTATGTGTACTTTCACTGCAAGCTTGAGGAACCAACAAACCATTCCACCCATCTCCTTAGCCTCATCTCTTCAATCATCAAGAGCCATCATCTTCAACCTCCGACTCACCACCGTAGAACCATCGTGAATAACCACCATTTAACTTCACCAACACCCTACAAACCCGTCACCCCACATCCAACGAAACCACACCGCAACAACTATTTATTTATGTTACCCATTAACTGCTGTTGCAGCCGTAAACCATCACACAAACCGTGATCACCACCGTAAAACACCACTCTCTCTCTCTATTCTCTCTCTCATGTTTTTCTATTTATATTTTTTTTGCTGTTTATTTCAAACACCAACACCGTCATCATCAAACGGTCACCCAACCTGCTGCCATGATTCTGTTTTAGTTGCAACCATCGTGAATCAGCTGTGCTATCTCCTGTTTTTATGTTATTGTTACGGAGAAGATAAAGTGAAGAAAGTGACGATGAACAGTACTATATTGATTCTGTGTTGATTCGCTGTTAACAATGGTGATGCTGTGATTACGTTGATGATGACATAATGTTGATAATCATGATATGCGAATATTATGATGATCACGTTTATGTTGATGACGATTAAGATAGATTGATGTTAAGATTGATGATACGTTAATCATGATAAAATGATGGTGACAATGATATGGTTCTGTAATTATGATAACGATGATGGTGAATTGGTGATGATAGGAAGAAACCAAAACCCTACCGTTTATCTTCGACAATTACAGACATTACCGAATTTTTTTATTTGTTATTGCTACTGGATCATTAAACCTATTATTGAATTGGACCGAGGACTAGAAATCTGTTGGGCTGAGATTTTATCTCAGTTGGGCCGAATATGATGTTGGGCCGATGGCAGACAGGGTATAGAATCAGAATTTCGGTATAAATGAATTTGCGTATGAGAATTTATCATATAAAATGGATCGGACGAGTGGCTTAAGGGTGTTATGGGTGAGCGAGAGGTCTTGGGTTCGAGCACTTCTCGGGGCATTTTTTTTTAAGAAAGCTTTTGGAGGTAGTTTCCTAAACCAAAAATGATGATGATTATTATTATTATTATTATTATTATTATTATTATTATTATTATTATTATTATTATTATTATTATTATTATTATTATTATTATTATTATTATTATTATTAGTAGTAGTAGTAGTAGTATTGTTATTATGATTATTATTATTGTTATTATTACACTTATCATTTTTGTTATTTATTAGAATTATTATTATTATTAGGTATTATGAATATTAGTTATTAATATTATTATTACTAAAAATATGTATTATGATAAAATTTTCATGTATTATGATTATAACTACAAGTATGAATATTATTATTATTATTATCACTAATAGATGTATTATTATTACTATCATGATAAGGATTATTATTATAGATATTATAATTATTACTATTATTACTGTTATCATTAAAATTATTAAAATCATTATCATAACTATCATTAACTTGTAACAACCCAACCCAATATACAATTGAACACGTGTAATAAATTTTTTTTTTTTACAGTGGAGTGCGCCACGCGCACACCTCAGGGTGCGCGGCGCGCACAGGCCCACATTCAGTTCTGTCCGATTTCGTCAATTTTCAATTAAAGATCTCCCACTTCCCGACATATTTAGACGAAACGCTTTTCACAATATGTTGTAATGGTTAAAACTCCCACGATTCAATAATAAAATGAGTTTTACAAAACGGGGCCCACATCGGCCATTTTACGAGTTTCATACAAAAGTTCGAGTTTCGACCGCACTAGTTTAAATTCCAAACGACACTATGAGCATGGTGTTTGGGGTTAAACTACCCAAATCTCGGTCAAACTCCAAAGCTATCACATCCCAAATGCGTCCCCTAAACAACAAGCGGGATCTCTAATCCAATCGAAGGCCCTTACCCTTGTCAACGCCGGAACCTATAAAAAGATAAACAACGAGAGGGTAAGCAACGCTTAGTGAATGCAATAATTATACCTATATATATATAACATACCTACTTGCAATCACTTACACATATACCGCATACACGCTAGCAATACAATTAGCATACCATCTCAAGTACAAAGCTAATGATCTCCAACAAACCGCTACTAGCGTAATCAATAACATATAATCGACATAATATAATATGCTACAAAACAAAATACACAACCATGGTTAACCATTCTCGCGTCATGGTGCTACCGGCTCTTTGGTTCACACCATACGCATTTGTCATGATGCTACCGGCTCTTTGGTTCACATCACAACTCGAGTCATACTCACGCTAGAGTGCTACCGGCTCTTTGGTTCACACTCTAACAACGCTAAGGTGTTACCGGCTCTTTGGTTCACACCCTAACAAATCGTGCTATAGTGCTACCGGCTCTTTGGTTCACACTATAACACACGTACTATGACGCTACCGGCTCTTTGGTTCACATCATAGCACGCTCGTACATACTATGGCACTACCGGCTCTTTGGTTCATACCACAGCATACAAATAAATACATTACATACATATGCATATAATCATTCCACTCACCTTAACGATTTGGTGACGATTTACACCTCCACAAGCTTCAAAGCAAGGTACCTAATATAATAAGTACTCGATCAACAAACAAACTTGTTGGACTAAATACCAACACTTCACTCATGTGCATTTAATGACTTAAATGCATTAAATGCCCCATTTTCACCAAAACCGCCCTTTAAGGGTCAAGACCATCATTAATCACTTAAAAGCTAGTGATTAAGGTCCAACAACACTAACCATTACACAACTAGGGTATTTCATGCCCATATTTCCCAATTAGGTCAATCATTAGCCCCTTGACTAATTTAAAGTCAACACACCCATTTCGGGTTATCTACTAACCCATCTAACACCCATTTACTAATTAACTAGGTGTGCTAGTGATTAACTAACCAATTAGAACTCATAAACATCACTTAACATTTTGAAACCCTAGGTTAGTTACCATTGAGTCTTCATGACTCCATCTTACCCAAGAACACCCAAAATCACCAAATATGGGTTTTATGTTCTTCATTTACCCAAACCCTAACCCTTACACAAAATCAAAGTAAGGAAATTAAAGTTAGAACATACCACTACAACTACAACGGAGCTAGAGAGGAGATGAACAACTTTAATACCCGCACTTTGGTCCTAGAACAACTTCTTCCTCTTGGATTTAAGCTTTCTCTCTCAAGAATCACACTCTCTCTCTAAAATTAAAGTGATATGGATATGGTAGTTGAAAATGGAGTTAATGATACTCCACAAACTGACCAACTGGCCTTTAACTCGTCCACAAGTGAAATTACCAAAAAGCCCATCAAAATATCTCATTAAAACAGCAAAAGCCCGGCTACAGTAGGGAGTGCGCGGTGCGCTCCCTTTGGCGTGTGCGGCGCGCACTAAGCTCAGATTGCTCTCTGACTTCTGTTTAACTGCACAATCATTCCCACACTTTATGTACTCTATATACTCTGCTGTACAATGAAGATTTGGGTCTTACAACTCTCCCCCACTTGAATCGGAGCGCGTCCTCGCGATCCAAGCCGCATGACAAGAGGGAAGATAAACCAACACGAATTCTTTGGACTCCCAAGTAAACTCGGAACCCTTACTATGACGCAATTGAACTTTAAAAGTCCTAACCTCTTTATGTCTCAACCTTTTGACTTTCTCATCGAGTATGGCAATCGGCTCCTCAATATACTCTAACTTATTGTTTAGCTCGATTTCGTCCAAAGGCACCCATGATGAATCATCCGCAAGACACTTACGGAGATGGGAAACATGAAATGTATTATGGATCCCCGCAAGCTCTTTGGGTAATTCCAAACGATACGCAACTTCACCAACACGAGCTAAAACCTTAAATGGTCCAATAAACCGAGGAGCTAACTTTCCCCGTTTTCAAAACCGAATAACACCTTTCCATGGCGAAACCTTAAGCATCACCATGTCACCTTCTTGAAATTTGATCATTCGTCTACGCTTATTGGCATACGACTTTTGTCTATCTTGCGCCTTTTTCAAATGATCCCGAATCATATCAATCTTGCTATTCGTTTTTAAGACCAAATCGGTACTCCCGATTTCCTTTTGGCCAATTTCACCCCAACAAATCGGAGTTCGACACCTTCGCCCATAAAGCATCTCATAAGGTGGCATCCCGATACTAGTATGATAACTATTATTGTACGAGAATTCCACCAAAGGTAAGTGCTCATCCCAACTACCACCGAAATTAATAATACACGCCCGCAACATATCCTCCAAAGTTTGATTCGTACGTTCGGTTTGACCGTCCGTTTGAGGATGATACGTCGTGCTCAATTTCAATTGTGTACCCATATCTTCATGAAACTTTTCCCAAAATCGAGATGTGAAACGGGTATCTCGATCCGAAATAACAGATATGGGAACCCCATGTCGAGCGACTACCTCTTTGATAAACAATTTAGCCAAAGTCTCCGATGATATTGCTTCCCGAATGGGAAGAAACAAGGCGCTTTTCGTCAATCGATCAACAATCACCCAAATCGAATCAAATTGGGTTCTCGTCGTTTTAGGTAACTTTGTGATGAAATCCATGGTAATGTGCTCCCATTTCCATTTCGGGATTTCTAACGGTTGTAACTTACCATACGGATTTTGGTGCTCGGCCTTAACTTGCAAACACGTGACGCATTGCTCAACATACTTTACAACATCACGTTTCATGCCCGGCCACCAATAATCTTTCCTTAAATCAAGATACATTTTCGTCGCGCCCGGATGAATGGAATACTTTGACTTATGGGCTTCATCAAGTAGCACTTGTCGATAATCCCCCATCTTAGGCACCCACACTCTTCCTTGAAAAGACAACAAACCACGTGAACCCATAGTAATGAATTCCGATTGCCCCACAATTCGTTCCGCATGATTGTTGTGAACGTAAGCTTCAATTTGAATCGCACCAAGTTTTTCAAGAAAATCGTTAGTAATAATCATACGTAACAATCCTAATCGTAATGCCGGGTGGTGACTCTTTCGACTTAACGCATCCGCAACCACATTCGCCTTGCCCGGATGATAAAGTATTTCACAATCATAATCTTTCACCACATCCATCCATCTACGTTGACGATAATTCAAATCCCTTTGATCAAAAAGATGTTTCAAACTCTTGTGATCCAAATAAATCGTACACTTGACACCATACAAGTAATGGCACCAAATTTTCAACGCATGAACAACCGCTGCCAACTCAAGATCATGGGTCGGATATCTCGTCTCGTGTTCCTTTAATTGTCGAGAGGCATAAGCGATGACTTTACCTCTTTGCATTAGAACACAACCGAGCCCATTTAAAGAAGCATCACAATAGACCGTCATGTCTTCCACCCCTTCCGGCAAAACTAGCACCGGAGCTTGACACAACTTCTCTTTTAACAATTGAAAAGCAATTTCTTGCTCGTTCTCCCAATTAAATCTCGCATTCTTTCTCGTTAACTTCGTCAATGGAGAAGCAATCTTGGAAAAGTCTTGGATAAACCGACGATAATAACCGGCCAATCTGAGAAAACTTCGGATTTCCGTAGGCGTAGTCGGTCGTCCCCAACTCTTTACCGTCTCTATCTTCCCCGGATCTACTTGAATACCATTTTCGTTCACAATGTGGCCAAGGAATTGAACTTCCCTTAGCCAAAATTCACATTTGGAGAATTTAGCATACAACCTCTCCTTCCGCAACGTCTTTAACACACTCCGCAAATGATGTTCATGTTCCTTCATACTATTCGAATAGACAAGTATGTCGTCGATGAACACAATTACCGACTTGTCCAACATAGGTTGGCATACTCGGTTCATAAGATCCATGAATGCCGCCGGTGTATTCATAAGACCAAAAGGCATAACTACGAATTCAAAATGCCCATAACGCATTCGAAAAGCTGTTTTCTCGATGTCTTCCTCACGGACCCGCATTTGGTGATAGCCGGACCGTAGGTCGATTTTAGAGAAATACGTTGCACCTTGGAGTTGGTTGAACAAATCGTCAATCCTAGGCAATGGATAACGATTCTTGATCGTCACTTTGTTCAACTCCCGATAATCGATGCACATCCGCATACTACTATCTTTCTTCTTCACGAATAAAACCGGAGCGCCCCACGGCGAAGCACTCGGTCGGATAAAACCCTTTTCAAGTAGCTCTTGGGTTTGATTTAACAACTCTTGCATTTCCGTCGGCGCTAAACGATAAGGAGTTTTAGCAATGGGGGTAGCCCCCGGAACCAACTTAATGCGAAATTCAACTTGTCTTTCCGCCGGAACACCCGGTAACTCATCCGGAAAAACGTCTTCAAATTCACTTACCATCGGAATTTCACGAATGGGTGGTGTCTCATCACGAGTATCAACAACATGGGCAAGAAAAGCCATGCCACCACCAACAAGAAAACGACGTGCCCGTGCAAAAGTGCATATCGGCACAAGTCTTCTTCGTTTATCGCCATGAATAATTAACTCTCCCCCACTAGGGGTCTTCACTCGAATAGATTTTTCATGGCATGCAATATCGGCTCTATTATGATCGAGCCAATCCATACCAACAACGATATCAAAATCACCCAAAGTCATTGGGATGAGATCGATTTTAAAGTTTTCGACACCAAACACAACATTACAATTTTTACACACATCAACCACTAGCACCGCCTTGCCATCCGCTATTTCAACTTCTACCGGACGACTTAACTTAGCTAACAGTTTATTAAGTTTAGGCACAAATTTTGGTGACACAAACGACAAGTTTGCACCACTATCAAAGAGTATCCTTGCCGGATTGGAATTAACCATGAAAGTACCTGAGACAACTTCGCTAGATTGCTTGGCCTCCTCATTGGTCATCAAATAATTTCTACCCCTAGCCGTACCCGCCGCCTTTTCTAATCGCTTAACATTATCGTTGCGTAATTCGGGACACTCCGGCCTCTTGTGCCCCTCTTTGTTACAATTAAAACAAACAATTTTGTTGGAAGATGAGTTCGTACAATCATGGGCCAAGTGCCCTTGTCGACCACAATTGTAGCACGTGGGCCTAAAACTCTTAGAAGCCCCCTTTTTCGCACTACTGACGCTCTCAGTCACACTCTTGTTCTTCTTGTTCGAGTGGCTAGTAGCTTCAAATTTTCGTTTTCCAAAGGTGAAGTCACTCTTTCTTGGAGCAAGCGACTCAAAACCCTTAGCGATATCAAATAGCTCATCAAAAGTCTTCGCCGAATTTCTACTAATCCTTTCTTGATAGTTATCGTTCAAGGTTCGGTAGAAATCTTCTTTCAACATGTGATCGTTCCCGTCATACTCCGGGCAAAATTGGGTCTTTGATAAGAAAGTGGACTTGAGAGTGTTCAAATCCATTGACCCTTGCCTTAAAGTACGTAACTCGTCCTTAAGCTTTGAAAGATCGGCCGAAGTTCGGTACTCCTTGAAAAATTCCTCTTTAAACTCGTCCCACATCAAACTCATACTTTGTTCTTCGCCATAAATTCGGATTTTCGCATCCCACCACAACTTGGCATCACCCCTCATCATGTTACTACCAAACCTCGTCTTTTTATCGAGAGGGCACTCACTAGTACAGAAAGCCCCCTCCATATCGGAGATCCATCGAGCACTCTTTAGTGGGTTTCGTTCACCTTCAAAGGTGGGAGGTTGAGCATCTTTGAAGTTTTTATAGTGGAAGTCTCGTCTTCTCGCGTTATCCTCTTTAAGAACAATCTTAACTTGTTCCTTGACTAGATTGACTACTTGCTCGTCAATCGAATCCAAGAACATCTTCTTAACATCCTCTAAGAAGGCCTCATGACGCCTTTGCATAATGGCCTCAACCTTGGCCGTAAACTCAACATCCTCGCTCGAACCCCCTTCATTGATCTCGGGTCCGTTTCTCGTCTTCATACTATAAAACGAAAATGGTTAAGCAACGGACGAGAAAACCTAACACATATGAATGTACATATACACCACACTACCCCATCTTTCTCAACAATCGTCGTACATCGCTTGTTTGACACGATTTGAACCCGTAACAATGGTAGCTAATCATTGTTATGCGAGCAAGTCGCATTAACTTGCTAGTACAACGTCTATCTTGCTTGATGATTGCTAACACAACACAAAACAATTAGCGCAAGGTTAGTTCACATAAACCTAAGAACTAATCAACTCCCGGTCCGACCCGTCTCCTACAAGTCCTGCATAAAGCGCATACACAAATAAATCTAAGTCTCGGCACCTATCTCAAGTCGCCTAAATCCCTTAGACCATGCTCTGATACCACTTGTAACAACCCAACCCAATATACAATCGAACACGTGTAATAAATTTTTTTTATTTATTTTACAGTGGAGTGTGCCACGCGCACACCTCAGGGTGCGCGGCGAGCACAGGCCCACATTCAGTTCTGTCCGATTTTGTCAATTTTCAATTAAAGATCTCCCACTTCCCGACATATTTAGACGAAACGCTTTTCACAATATGTTATAATTGTTAAAACTCACACAATTCAATAATAAAATGAGTTTTACAAAACGGGGCCCACATCGGCCGTTTTACGAGTTTCATACAAAAGTTCGAGTTTCGACCGCACTAGTTTAAATTCCAAACGACACTATGAGCATGGTGTTTGGGGTTAAACTACCCAAATCTCGGTCAAACTCCAAAGCTATCACATCCCAAATGCGTCCCCTAAACCACAAGCAGGATCTCTAATCCAATCGAAGGCCCTTACCCCTTGTCAACGCCGGAACGTATAAAAAGATAAACAACGAGAGGGTAAGCAACGCTTAGTGAATGCAATAATTATACCCATATATATATATAACATACCTACTTGCAATCACTTACACATATACCGCATACACGCTAGCAATACAATTAGCATACCATCTCAAGTACAAAGCTAATGATCTCCAACAAACCGCTACTAGCGTAATCAATAACATATAATCGACATAATATAATATGCTACAAAACAAAATACACAACCATGGTTAACTATTCTCGCGTCATGGTGCTACCGCCTCTTTGGTTCACACCATACACATTTGTCATGATGCTACCGGCTCTTTGGTTCACATTACAACTCAAGTCATACTCATGCTAGAGTGCTACCGGCTCTTTGGTTCACACTCTAACAACGCTAAGGTGCTACCGGCTCTTTGGTTCACACCCTAACAAATCGTGCTATAGCGCTACCGGCTCTTTGGTTCACACTATAACACACGTACTATGACGCTACCGGCTCTTTGGTTCACATCATAGCACGCTCGTACATACTATGGCACTACCGGATCTTTGGTTCATACCATAGCATACAAATATATACATTACATACATATGCATATAATCATTCCACTCACCTTAACGATTTGGTGACGATTTACACCTCCACAAGCTTCAAAGCAAGGTACCTAATATAATAAGTACTCGATCAACAAACAAACTTGTTGGACTAAATACCAACACTTCACTCATGTGCATTTAATGACTTAAATGCATTAAATGCCCCATTTTCACCAAAACCGCCCTTTAAGGGTCAAGACTGTAGTGACCCGAACTTTTCCATGTTTATATATATTAATTGAGATTGATATTTACATAATTAAATGTTTCCAACATGTTAAGCAATCAAACTTGTTAAGACTTGATTAATTGAAATATGTTTCATATAGACAATTGACCACCCAAGTTGACCGGCGATTCACGAACGTTAAAACTTGTAAAAACGACATGACGATATATATATGGATATACATATGGTTAACATGAGATTATGATAAGTAAGTATCTCCATAAGTATATTAACAATGAGTTATATACATATAAACAAGACTACTAACTTAAGGATTTCGAAACGAGACATATATGTAACGATTATCGTTGTAACGACATTTAAATGTATATATATCATATTAAGATATATTAATATATCATAATATCATGATAATATAATAATTTAACATCTCATTAGATATAATAAACAATGGGTTAACAACATTAATTGAGATCGTTAACTTAAAGGTTTTAAAACAACACTTACATGTAACGACTAACGATGACTTAACGACTCAGTTAAAATGTATATACATGTAGTGTATTTAGATGTATTAAAATACTTTTGGAAGACTTCAAGACATATATCAAAACACTCATACTTAACGAAAATGGTTACAGTTACTTTTCCATTCTTTTCTTTCATCAAGAATTCTAGTCGTATTCTTACCCGTATTATACACAGCTTCAAAACGTACTTACTATGAGTATATACCAATAGGAACTAGCATAGGATTCCACTCTTGATTATGTCATGTATGACTAATCAATTTTAACTTCTACCATGAGCTAGTCAACTAACTAGAACTCCTTTTAACCCCACTCACCACTCACCAATTACCACTCATCATTCACTCCATTTCACTTCCAATTCTCTTTCTAATTCTCTCTCAACACACACACACACACTATTATGAACGTATTTTTCCAGTAGTTAATCATCATATTCATCAAAAATCACTTCAAGAATCAAGCTATAATCATCATAGGAAGAACACTTCAAGAACACTTCAAAAATCCCTTCAAGTTTACTAATTTACTTCCAAGCTTTCTAATCCATTCCAAGTAATCATCCAAGATCAAGAAACCTTTGTTATATACAGTAGGTTATCTTTCTTATTCAAGGTAATATTCATATTCAAACTTTGATTCAATTTCTATAACTATAAACTATCTTAATTCGAGTAAAAATCTTACTTGAACTTGTTTTTGTGTCATGATCCTACTTCAAGAACTTTCAAGCCATCCAAGATCCTTTGAAGCTAGATCATTTCTTGTCACTTCCAGTAGGTTTACCTACTAAACTTGAGGTAGTAATTATGTTCATAACATCATTCAATTCATATATATAAAACTATCTTATTCGAAGGTTTAAACTCGTAATCACTAGAACATAGTTTAGTTAATTCTAAACTTGTTCGCAAACAAAAGTTAATCCTTCTAACTTGACTTTTAAAATTAACTACACATGTTCTATATCTATATGATATGCTAACTTAATGATTTAAAACCTGGAAACACGAAAAACACCGTAAAACCGGATTTACGCCGTCGTAGTAACACCGCGGGCTGTTTTGGGTTAGTTAATTAAAAACTATGATAAACTTTGATTTAAAAGTTATTATTCTGAAAAAATGATTTTTATTATGAACATGAAACTATATCCAAAAATTATGGTTAAACTCAAAGTGGAAGTATGTTTTCTAAAATGGTCATCTAGACGTCGTTCTTTCGACTGAAATGACTACCTTTACAAAAACGACTTGTAACTTATTTTTCTGACTATAAACCTATACTTTTCTGTTTTGATTCATAAAATAGAGTTCAATATGAAACCATAGCAATTTGATTCACTCAAAACGGATTTAAAATGAAGAAGTTATGGGTAAAACAAGATTGGATAATTTTTCTCATTTTAGCTACGTGAAAATTGGTAACAAATCTATTCCAACCATAACTTAATCAAATTGTATTGTATATTATGTAATCTTGAGATACCATAGACACGTATACAATATTTTGACCTATCATGTCGACACATCTATATATATTTCGGAACAACCATAGACACTCTATATGTGAATGTTGGAGTTAGCTATACAGGGTTGAGGTTGATTCCAAAATATATATAGTTTGAGTTGTGAGCAATACTGAGATACGTATACACTGGGTCGTGGATTGATTCAAGATAATATTTATCGATTTATTTCTGTACATCTAACTGTGGACAACTAGTTGTAGGTTACTAACGAGGACAGCTGACTTAATAAACTTAAAACATCAAAATATATTAAAAGTGTTGTAAATATATTTTAAACATACTTTGATATATATGTATATATTGTTATAGGTTCGTGAATCAACCAGTGGCCAAGTCTTACTTCCCGACGAAGTAAAAATCTGTGAAAGTGAGTTATAGTCCCACTTTTAAAATCTAATATTTTTGGGATGAGAATACATGCAGGTTTTATAAATGATTTACAAAATAGACACAAGTACGTGAAACTACATTCTATGGTTGAATTATCGAAATCGAATATGCCCCTTTTTATTAAGTCTGGTAATCTAAGAATTAGGGAACAGACACCCTAATTGACGCGAATCCTAAAGATAGATCTATTGGGCCTAACAAACCCCATCCAAAGTACCGGATGCTTTAGTACTTCGAAATTTATATCATATCCGAAGGGTGTCCCGGAATGATGGGGATATTCTTATATATATGCATCTTGTTAATGTCGGTTACCAGGTGTTCAGCATATGAATGATTTTTATCTCTATGTATGGGATGTGTATTGAAATATGAAATCTTGTGGTCTATTGTTACGATTTGATATATATAGGTTAAACCTATAACTCACCAACATTTTTGTTGACGTTTAAAGCATGTTTATTCTCAGGTGAATACTAAGAGCTTCCGCTGTTGCATACTAAAATAAGGACAAGATTTAGAGTCCATGTTTGTATGATATTGTGTAAAAACTGCATTCAAGAAACTGATTTCGATGTAACATATTTGTATTGTAAACCATTATGTAATGGTCGTGTGTAAACAGGATATTTTAGATTTTCATTATTTGATAATCTACGTAAAGCTTTTTAAACCTTTATTTATGAAATAAAGGGTATGGTTTGTTTTAAAAATGAATGCAGTCTTTGAAAAACGTCTCATATAGAGGTCAAAACCTCGCAACGAAATCAATTAATATGGAACGTTTTTAATCAATAAGAACGGGACATTTCAAAGACCATCATTAATCACTTAAAAGCTAGTGATTAAGGTCCAACAACACTAACCATTACACAACTAGGGTATTTCATGCCCATATTTCCCAATTAGGTTAATCATTAGCCCCTTGACTAATTTAAAGTCAACACACTCATTTCGGGTTATCTACTAACCCAACACCCATTTACTAATTAACTATGTGTGCTAGTGATTAACTAACCAATTAGAACTCATAAACATCACTTAACATTTTGAAACCCTAGGTTAGTTACCATTGAGTCTTCATGACTCCATCTTACCCAAGAACACCCAAAATCACCAAATATGGGTTTTATGTTCTTCATTTACCCAAACCCTAACCCTTACACAAAATCAAAGTAAGGGAATTAAAGTTAGAACATACCACTACAACCACAACGGAGCTAGAGAGGAGATGAACAACTTTAATACCCGCACTTTGGTCAGAGAACAACTTCTTCCTCTTGGATTTAAGCTTTCTCTCTCAAGAATCACACTCTCTCTCTAAAATTAAAGTGATATGGATATGGTAGTTGAAAATGGAGTTAATGATACTCCACAAACTGACCAACTGGCCTTTAACTCGTCCACAAGTGAAATTACCAAAAAGCCCATCAAAATATCTCATTAAAACAGCAAAAGCTCGGCTACAGTAGGGAGTGCGCGGCGCGCTCCCTTTGGTGTACGCGGCGCGCACTAAGCTCAGATTGCTCTCTGACTTCTGTTTAACTGCACAATCATTCCCACACTTTATGTACTCTATATACTCTGCTGTACAATGAAGATTTGGGTATTACATAACTGTAAAATTAATGTTTTTACAAGTATTATTATTAATATCATTGTTATTATCACTAATAAAGTTATTTATTATTAATGTTATTATCATTATTTTTACTAATATTAACTTAGTATAATTAGAACTACTGTTTTGATAAACAAATGAAATACATAAATATATATATTTAACACATATAACATAACAAAATATTTTATTATATAAAAGGAATATATGAAAAATAACTATATTATTAATATAAAAATAATATCATTAATATGTTATATATATATATATATATATATATATATATATATATATATATATATATATATATAAACTTATTCGATTACGATTACGTGTATTAATATATATACACAAATGATATAGGTTCGTGAATCCAAGGCCAACCATGGATTGTTCAATGTCGTCATATGTATTTTACTACAAAATACAGTATTGTGAGTTCATTTGATTCCCTTTTACTCTTTACATTTTTGGGACTGAGAATACATGCGCTGTTTTTACAACTGCTTTATTAAGTGCTTTTGAAATATATTTTGAACTGCGAATACATGAAATGCTTTTATAAATGTTTGACGAAATAGACACAAGTACCTAAAAACATTCTACGAATGAGTTATGAGTACACCGGATATCACCCCTTTTAGTCTGATAATCTGAGAATTTGGGAACCGAGCCCCAAATTGACGCGAATCTTAAAGATAGATCTATGGGCACTAACAAGACCCAGTCAGAGAATTTGAACTGCTTTAGTACTTCGAAATAGGTATACAACCGCCAACTTTAAAAGATATGATATGTTTGTGAGGTGTACACAACCATCATATTTAAAAGAGTGGCCTGATTGTATGCTTTTTGCATGACCGTGCGGAATGCCGGTATGCGGGGGATATTCTAGATGCATTTTGTTTAGGTCGATTACCAGGTGTTTGTAGTTCGTATGAATGACTTTTATACACAGGTTATGTGTATTAGTTTTTGTGCACGTGATATGTGTACGGTTATTTAAAAATCGCGAGGCAACCTACGGGGGAGAAAAGGATACGAACCTAGTCTGCTAAGCATTTTGAAAAATGGTTTTGTACACGAGATAGGTGTACTGTATTTAAATCTTGTGGTCTATCAAAATGATGAATTTTATTGATTATGATAAACCTATGAACTCACCAACCTTTTGGTTGACACTTTAAAACATGTTTATTCTCAGGTATTAAAGAAATCTTTCTCTGTGCATTTGCTCATTTTAGAGATATTACTTGGAGTCATTCATGACATATTTCAAAAGATGTTGCATTCGAGTCGTTGAGTTCAACAAGATTATTATTAAGTCAATTATAGTTTGATGTATTATGAAATGGTATGCATGCCGTCAACTTTTGATGAAATGAAAGTTTGTCTTTTAAAAACGAATGCAATGTTTGTAAAATGTATCATATAGAGGTCAAGTACCTCGCGATGTAACCAAATGTAATGTATTCGTTCAGATGGATTAGGACGGGTCATTAGAGTAACAAGTGGAAAGCCGGCATTCACAATGCCGGTTTCACTACTACTATAATTTTTTTTCAAACTAGATTTGTAAAATATATGCAGAAAATCACTATTAAGAAAATTCCATTTTTCTTAACTAGTATAATCACTTTTGCTCGTGTGGCTTTACGTATTGGCAGTACATATTTTATTGATATATAATATACCTATACTTATTGTAGCATATTCACATGCTTTATTGCACTATATGGTTACATGTTTGTATTACATTATATAGCAATTAAATTATATGTACTTACATGTTACATGTTTTTATGCTAACATAGTATACTTATTTGTCCATGCTTACATAGTATACTATCTATTTTATACTCATATTATACCTACATCTTCATACCAACATGTTTACATATACTTATTGTACTTACATGACTTGTTATAATTGTATATTTAACACTTACATATTTTACTTATATGTTATATTATATTATTTTGTTACATGCTTTATTTATCTATACATATAGTATTGGAGTATACATTTTTTATGGTAAAGTTTATATTTTATCTACTTGTATATTATTACTTCATATATCGAAATCCGTGGTTCTTTCTGGCCGGAGATCCCTAGGAAACAGCCTCTCTGCTCTACAGAATAGGGAGGGACGACTTTCTCTTCTCGGGGACCGATAGGTATTCGTGGGTGGAGGAACGAGTTCCTTATGATTTTAGGGTAGAGGACTGTCTACATCTAACCTCCTCCATACTCCACTTTAGTGAAAGTGGGTATTGTTGTTGTTGTTATATGTAATAGTATGTATTTAACGTAAACTGTACCTAATCAAGACGTGCTTCAGAATCACACTTGTCAATGACGATTCGATTATTGCAAACTCAATTTCATCGTTGACGTCATTAATGAATAGGGTACCGCAAAAGAAACCTGCATAAAAAACATACGGAGTAATTCGTTTTGAAGTTCATACACAAGATAAAACAAAACAAAAGAAACGCAAAGAATGAAAGAGTGGCAAATAAAAAAAATTAAGATATACAATTAAGTCAAAAAGGTCCAATTGGTGAATGACCATTCATAAAATGTGTTACTCTATTGTTATGATATGCGTGTATGTAGATTCAAATCCTTGCTTAGGCACAATGGAGACCTACTACGAGAAAAAAAAAAAAAAAAAAAAAAAAAAAAAAAAAAAAAAAAAAAAAAGGACTGTTACATGCCGTGCACAATCTGCACCAAAAATTATGTGAAAAAAGGTGTACGTTTGACAAGGGCACCTCGACTATGTGTTTCCTTTGGAAACTCACCAGACCCACCCTGAAAGAGTGGGATGCCGGAAAAATACCTCTAGTGGGTCCTCACTCCTCACACATGTGACAAGAACAATTATTATCCCACTGTCACAAGAATTGTAAATTCTTGCCACGAGTGGGGATTAAATTTTAGCATATTTTATGTCAAAGCTTTCACATGACGGGTATCACTCAGCTATTGTTACATTGGTTCCACCAAAATTAGTCATAATAAGGATCCTACATTGTTACATTGGTTGCATATCCTCTTTCTGGCATGCCCCGTGGATAGCCGGTAATTCCTTTGCTAAATTATTCCCCAGACTATTTGCTCTTGACATCAATAAAGGTAGCTCGATAGCTGATCGATTCAGAGATGGTAATTGGATGTGGCATTGGCATCGCCCCTTGAGAGGTGGCGCTGAGCAGTCTTCCTTTGATGAGATGATGAATCAGTTATCAAACATGTCTCTTTCTTCTAGTTCTTACTCGTGGGTTTGGATGGGTGACGGTAACAAACAATATTCGGTTTCAACAGCCCGGAATCTAATTGATTGCCATTATTGTGTTCCTTTTTCTTTCGCTACATACTGGAATAACTTGATTCCTATTAAAGTTAAAGTTTTTATATGGCGTCTTCGGTTACATCGATTAGCTTATAAAGCTAGTTTAATTCGGTGAAATGTTCATATAGCGGATCCGAATTGCGTTTGGTGTGGCAATGAGGTGGAGTCGGAGGAGCACATTTTCTTAAATTGCAATATCAGCAAGCAGGTTTGGTTGGGTATTGCGTCTTGGTTGCAAATTGATCTCCCTATTTGGCAGTCAATCGATATTCTTTGGATATGGATTGACAATTTTCCAAACTCAAAGAACCAGCGTGTCATTGTTCAGGCTATTTTCATTGCGGCTCTGTGGAACTTGTGGAGACTTCGCAATAGTTACGCTTTCAACGATCAAAAGTTTCGGATATCTCATGTGTTTGATAGTATCATTGTAACGACTTTTAATTGGCTTTTTTCTAGATTCAAAAAGGCTAGATTAGACTGGACTTTTTGGTTACAAAACTCATTGGACTGTTTGTAAATTCTTATAGCTTTTTTTAGCGTGTTTTTAATATATATATTTTCTGCCGTTAAAAAAAAAAAACTAATATAACATAAAGGGAAATATTGCCATAATCTGATATAATGTAAATACCTATAAAACCAACCGCAACATTGAGGAACGAGTAATTTGAAGAAACGTTGTGAACTGTGGGTCACCATATGAAAAGAAAGATAGCCAATATGTTGAACGGTGGTTGAATTATAGCCACATGATTTACACATTTGTTATTGTGGCTCAATTAACTCACCTAACTTACTATCGAGTTGGAGGCTCCTAGCAAAATTGTTTAAGAAAATTGGCCTATACTATTTCTCACGTGTTCATTTATATATCTATATAAGGAAATGAGTGTAGGTTCATTTGAATATCTAGAGAGGATCACAATCACACATCACAAATTAAACAACGTTGTTGATCTATAATAACGGAGAGTGTTTATTTGTGAGGTATAATCACAAAGTAGATAGGGAGTTGATCAGTAACATCAACGGGAACCTTTCTATGTGAGGGAGAGTGTTTTATTCTTATTAAATTTTAAAAAAGTGTACGAGAAACTTAGATTTTATCTAAGAGACTTGAGTTTGGGTTTAACTCATAGTCTACTATTTCTTATTTCTTGTACCGGGATCTTTTATAGTATAAGAATAAAGAAAACTCTTGGGTGGAAGTAGGCAAGGTTTTGCCGAATCGCGTAAATCGTTTTGTCTATATTGTTTTATATTATTTCTTGCAGGGTCATAATCAAGAGGGAATCACATTTTTGGAGGAGGGGAAGTAAATTATTTTTTTTTCATTTATTTCGAAATTTTTTTTCCCCAACATTAAGAGCACACGAAAATATGAACATTTAATAAAGGCACTTTGTGATGAATGTTATTATTTTGGCAGGAAAATGCTCAGAGAAAAAACTGATAACATGCCTAATGTGTAATGTTATTCCTGAATGTTATTCCTGAATGTTATTCTTCGAGCCTTTTTTTCCATCATATGTGAAGTTCTTTTCAAGATTTAACCCTAAACAAACAACTCTAAGCCCTAAACTCTAAACCGTTCGTGTTAAAAATTCAATCTAAACCCTAATTTATAAACTATAATTTTTAACCCCTAATTTCTAAACCCTAATTTTTAAACTCTAAAAAAAACTCAGAAACAAAACATTCATTGCAATAAATGTTAATATTTATTTCTTCAAGCGTTTTCATGCCATAATAATAACATGTGTCATGAAGTGTCTTTTTTAAATCTTCATATTTTCATGTAATCTTAATGCTTAAAAAAAAATGAAAAAAAAAAAATTTACTTCCCCCCACTTTCCCCAAAAAAGTGTTTCTCAATTAAAACACATTTCTTGCAACTTTATCTTAAACAATTATATCCGATGTGAGTGCCTTAGATGTTAAAATAAAAACATGGGTGGTGATCCTTCCACCATGTAACACCCTAGGCAAATCCCACATCGCCCACGAACATGAGTGATCATGGGATTATAAGGTAATACTCACGCTTAAATGACACAACGCGTTTTGGGATCACAGGCAGAGCAGATGTGTGAGTACGCTGCAGTTAAGCGTGCTCGGGCGAGAGCACTACCAGGATGGGTGACCTCCTGGGAAAGTGCTTCTCGTGTGTGGTCGCCAAGAAAAAGCCGTGCGCCTGCGGGCAAAGCGGACAATATTGTGGTCATGTTAAGCTGGGGTGTTACAGAATGGTATCAGAGCCACTCATGTGCCGTTGGGGGTGGTGGGGCAAACCTCATCGAGGACGATGAGTCCCTAAGGGGGGGTGAATGTAACACCCTAGGCAAATCCCACATCGCCCACGAACATGAGTGATCATGGGATTATAAGGTAATACTCACGCTTAAATGACACAACGCGTTTTGGGATCACAGGCAGAGCAGATGTGTGAGTACGCTGCAGTTAAGCGTGCTCGGGCGAGAGCACTACCAGGATGGGTGACCTCCTGGGAAAGTGCTTCTCGTGTGTGGTCGCCAAGAAAAAGCCGTGCGCCTGCGGGCAAAGCGGACAATATTGTGGTCATGTTAAGCTGGGGTGTTACACACCACTAAAGTTCTGCCATACACCACCAAAATATAATTTTTGACCATTATACCCTCACTAGCCTAAATTAATTATTTCCTTCTAATTGCCCTAAAATTAAAAGCCATTCTTCATGTAATTTTCACGCACTTTTACAGTTCTACCTAACCTCTCACGTTCGTCAATCATATTTGATAATGGATTCACATGTCTTCTTGTAACCAATTGCTAATTTATTTTTTATACATACTTTTTACTAATTATTACTAATTTTAATTTTATTGACAGTTTTCTATTCGTACTATATTGAACTTTTTCATTCAGAACATCTTTACTATGTATTTTGTACTTCTACATTAACATCTTGATATATTCAATTACGTATAACCACAATTAATTTAAGTTGATAGATAATAGATAATTATTGTAAAAAGTTTGAACGGAGATGGGAGACGAAGAATGTTTGATGATTTTGAATGGCATGTTAGTCACAAAAATAAAGAATTAATTTAGTATGTGTGGTAATTCCGTAGAAGAAACATATTAGTTAACTAAGGTATGAAAAAAGTAAAATAGATTTCAAAAGGTTCGTAACAACGAGGAACACCAGCGCAAGTGTGGGTATGATGAGTAAGAGTAAGAAGAAAATTGTTTTAAACTAGTTACATACTTTTTGCAAGGTTACATTGATGATAAACAATGCCAACTTTGTTTCCAAATGTTTCGTGAATTTTCAATTTAGGATAGTCAAAGGGAAATTTTAATTTTGGCTAGTAAGGGCATAATAGTCAAAATATATGTATTGGTGGTGCGTGGCAAAACTTTAGTGGTTGAAGGATCACCACCCTAAAAACATTGTTTTAATGTAGGATTATAGTCCAACCACATGACTTTTTTTAGCCCTTGTAGAGAAATACTCCGTAGTAAAAGTTAAATCTGACATTATATCACTGGAAAATCGATCATGAGAGTCAAACTGAAATAAGCAGAACAAACCCAAAAACAAGAAATCAACAAATTGTGCAACAAAAATAGTGAATCGTTAGCATGATAAACACAAAAACAGTGTGTCCATAAAAAGAAGATATTAGCGCAGTTTGGCTCGAATGACGGAACCACCTATATGCACCCTTCAAGCAGTAAATGATGCCAAACACTATTATAAGTGCTTCAGCCTGGTTTTCCAACCTTAATGAGCTAAACTGTTATACAAGGAAGATACTTGATTTACATTCTATAGGTAGCCAATACATCAAAAGGCATAGATGCGACTGAGGCATTTGAATAAAAAGCTAGCAAAAATCAACTAACTCAGGTACCGACTGAGACACCTGCATAAAAAGACCGACTGTTCAAATGTAAGATATAAAAAGTTTGGCAACAAAAGTCAATGATCCGACAGGCATAGATAACGAATGGAACATTTACATACGAATAGCAACTAATATTTAGGGCAAACTCTTTTTGAAGAATATGTTGATACGACGATGAGTCGACGAAGCAACACCAACAATCTCATGGTATCCTATTCAAGTCACTCCCAATTTCAAGTGCCAAAAAAACCATAAAATGTGGAACCAAATAGAGACATTAACACAAGAAGATAATGGTTGTTCCCAAGCTTCTGTACCTTCTTCTTATAATAACTTAAGAGACTACTGCACATGACACATGGCCTACATGCAGAACTTCATTTGATAAAACCTAATTTCACAATATTCAACAAAATCAACAATAATAAAAATTAAGCTTTATAGAATGTGACAAAAAAAAAAAAGAAACCTAATTTCAAACTTTTTAGAAGACTTAAATGAATTTGAGAAACCCTGAATTTGAAAATCTTAAAGAAATGAAATGAAATGAAACAAAAGCGCCTCATTTTGCTAAGAGAGAAGAGCGCGACAAGAAATAGAAGATCAGTTTACACACACATGCATCTGAAAAACCTGAGAAAATACCCATTAGTCCTTCACCAGAATAAAATAAAATAAGATCAAATAACAGATCATAGAAAAAGAACTACTAAAACGACCTTCAACGCTAACACAAGGACTGTGATATGCCCTGCACAATCAGCACCAAAATGAGTCAGAATAGCGTAATACCATAATCTGAGGAGCAAGTAATTCGAAGAAAAATTGTGAACTGATATGAAGGGGGTTAGATAGCCAAGAAAAGACCATTGATTTTGATTTATGTAGAATATTCCAATCCAAATGACCTTTTTTAGCCCTTGTACTAGGTAACACTGACATTATATCATTGAAAAAATGAACATGAGAATTAAAATTAAAACAGAAAAAGGATACACTAAAACAAGAAATCAACAAATTGTGCAACAATAGCAGTAAACTGTTTGCAAGATGAACATAAAAACAAAGTAACCATTAATAAGAAGATAATAAAGTATTTTGAGTACGAGTGATGGAGCAACCCATATGAAACCTTTGAGCAGTAAGTGATGCCAAACAGTATTTAATGAGCTAAAATGATCAGAAAAATCTTATGGTGTTCAGGACCAAACCTACAGAAACTACACAATCTGTGATCATGCAAACTCAAGTTTAGCGAATATCGAGAGATAACAAGATATGAGGGAAATTAAACGATCCACGAGCAATACAGTTTAGCTCATAATTTTTACAGCATTGATGGCTTGATGCCCAATACTTGCCGGAATAATTCCATGTGATGTTTCAACTCAAAAATTCCTACAAAATATCCCATTTGCCTCAAAGGATAAACGACAAAGCAGTTAGAAAACATATTGATCAAGAGGATATAAACGTAGCTTTCAAATCATATATTACCAAAAGCGTATCCGACGCCAAAGAAAAACAAGGCTACAAACAACCCTTGAACACATGCAAATAAAAAGAAAAAACCCAACATTGCAATAATTTGACTTAAATTTCAATAATATAGTTCGAAGCTGAGCCAGACTTAAAAATAGAGGTTTGACACAAACGTAAATGAGGCATGACATATAAGTTTAACAAAATAACTTAGAATCAAAAGCTGTGCATATAATTTGTTAAACTTGGAAAAAAACCAAAATAACTTTTAATAAAATTTATTATCATTATTATCAGTAATAATAACAGTTTATAATTCATAAGTTTAAAGCTACAACGACTGTTCATCGTCCTAATACTTTGATTAAAGAATATTACAAACTATATACCTAATCCAGTTATATGGCTAGACCAGGTTTACTTGAATATAAAAGTGTAATCACAAGTTATTACCAAAGCTCCTGCTTTATAGGCCATTCTTAAGCTGCTACAATGTCATGTTTGAGTGTCTAAAGGTTATGAATAGTACAGCCACTTAACTGAGTTCACCATGAACTCGTCACGTAAATGTGTAAATAACTTAGAATTCAACTTAAATGATAAAGCATATATTGTAACCAGATGAAATGGTGCATATTCAAAACATTCTTTTAAAACCATAAGCATCTAAAAGTAAGTCCGGTTTTCTAAAAGTTTAAGCTGATATGGGGAGTTTGGGTGAAGAGATGAAACCCCATTTCTTCATTGCAAGATTTGTTGATAAAGTTTTATGATTTTTTCAGATATAATGGGACTATTCAGTCAAAAAATGGAATGATTATTTTACCGCGTATTTATGTTAACAAAAGTCTTTGTAGTACCTACGGATCCACAGACATGCATTTTAATGGTATCTGGGACCAAACAAACCGAAAAAAAAACTGCACAACCTGATCATGCAAGCATCTTCAACACGTCTTAATAGAAACCCCTGAGAAAATCCTCGTTAGTCAAACACCGGAATGAAACAAAATAAGATCAAACATCAAATTACAGATCATAGAAAGAGACCTACTAAGACATCTTCAAACCCCTAACACAAAGTTTGTGACATGCCCTGCACAATTTGCACCAAACAGGAGTCAGAATAACAATCTAAATCCTAACATAACATCAAAGGAAATAACCATAATCTGATATCATGTAAGAATCTATAAACCAACCACAACACTAAGCAGCAAGTAATGTGAAGAAATATTGTGAACTGCAGGTCATCATATGAAGAAGCAGATAGCCAAGACAAAGAGCACTGATTTAATGTAAAAAATAGTCCAAACCACATGACCTTTTTAGCCCTGTGCAAAAGCGAATCGCGATCATGATAAACACCAAAACAAACAACAACAACAACAACAACAACAACAACAACAACAAAACCCAATACCACATAAGTGGTGTATGGGGGAGGTGAGATGTAGACAATCCTTCCCCTATCCGAGAATAAAGTCAAGTCATTTCTCCACCTAGAGTGAAAACACTCAAAAGTAGAGAAAATCATCCCTTTCTCTATTCGACGGATAGAGAGATTGCTTCCGAGTGGTCCTCCGGCCAATAAGTAGGAAAAAGTTTTTTAAAAAAATAAAATAAAATAAAAAATTAAATTGAGACGCCATGAAAATGGTAAAATCAAACTTCCATGGATTTTAAATCCTGCCTGAAATTTAATTTAGGCTCTAAGAGTCAGTCAAGTCGCCAATAAATCGACGCTTGCTGTTGACTCAATAACTAGAGCCCATAAAAAGGTCATGTATTATTGCTATGAGTAATGGAACGATCATATCATTGCAAAATTTGTTGATAAGGTTGTATATTTTTTGAGATATGGATCCATAGAGATGCATGTACTTGGTTAGAATGTGAAGTTAGGACCTTTGGTGGTACATTTGATGCAAGAATAAGAAAACAATAACAAACTATGATGAAAGAAACATACATGTGATAAGGTGAAAGTGGTGTTGGCTTCACTGTAATGTTATGATGTGAACCGTTGTCGAAAGGGTGTTGACTTTAGTGATACCGGTGGAGTACTTTTACCATGTTGGTGGCTTCAGATTTACATATTTAACAGAAGAGCAAATACCTAAAATTCATTAGTAAACTTTACCATTAAGTGGAAACATGATTTTTGCAGATGAACTTGCACATAGTACGGTGAATTGTTAGAAGTCAACGTTTGAGGAGGATCATCTTTGATCTTCAACTACCACCTTACTGCTGCCAGGTGCGGTTAAAATGGGGGATACATGGCCTTTTTTAGCCCTGTGCAGCAAAAGCAGTGAATCGTTTGTATAAAAAACAGAAAAACAAAGTAACCATAAAAAGAAGAAATTAACGTATTTTGGCTATGCGTGATAGAACGATCCATATGAACCCTTTGAGCAGTGTCAAACACTATTTTAACTGCTTCAGCCTGAATCCAACCTTAATGAGGTAAACTCCACACTTTTGTTGTAATCAGATGAAATAGTGCTAACTCAAACACACTTTTAAACCATAAGCACTTAAAAAAGAAAGCCTGTGTTTCAAACGGTTTGAGTTGTTTCAAAAGGTTTAAGCTGATATGGGAAG